>NW_005371371.1:1948467-1950182 GCF_000412655.1 Myotis brandtii
GGCGCCCCCGGCCCCGTGGCGTTGGTCTGCGCCCGGTCCCGCTGGAACCAGCGTGTACCGCATTATCTGCAGATCTCTGTTTGCTGGAGGCTGTATTTCAGGTGATTTCGGGAGTGGAATAACCTGATTGAATTGTAAAGTCACCAGGCCGTTGTGTAAGATAAGTGGAGATACTTTTCACAAGTTGGTTTTAGGGGATTTTGTGTAGCATGTTGTCCATATGCTTCGGAGCCTCCTAGCTTGCCCGGGCTCAGTAAAATCAGTGATGGTTGTTCGGGTCTTCCGAGTAAATTACTGTAAAGGTGTTAAATTAGGCAAAATTATCTTCCAGTGATCATTTGAGAACAGAGTGGTAAAGTTTTTGAAGATTAGATAACGTCTTCCCTGTCTGCGCAGTAAATGGGGTTATCGGATCCGAGGAGTCGTAAAGGGAAGTTTTCGGTGCATTTCAAAAGTAGCTGATTAAACCCTGGCCGGGTTGCTCAGAGGTTAGAGCGTCGGCCCACGGACTGAAGGGTCGCGGGTTCGATTCCCGGTCTAGGGGAAGTGCCTCGGTTGCAGGTTCCCCAGCCTGGGAGGGGCACATGCGGGAGGCAACCAAAATATCCTCTGGGTGAGGATTTTAAAGAGAAAAGGTAACATTAAGACTTGTATGTCAGAATTCAGGGACATTTAAAAACGTTTCCCTCTGAAATGATGAGGTTAGGTTGAAATAAAGTTTTTGCAAAAATAGATGCAGGGTAATGCGAAATGTTACTTTAAGACCTGAACATCTTAATATTTATATTACTAGCAAGTGAAGTTGCTTTACTTTGCTCTTCTTGGTGTTATATTCACAATATATTTGTATCTTTTGGGAAACCGTTTCTGATTCCGCTCATAAAACGGAAAAGTCATGTTTATTTTATTGGAAGAAATGAAAGAGTTATGATTAGTGGGGATGAGGCAAGTAACTTAATCAACCATAAGATCCCATGGCGCCAGTCGCTAAAGTCAGGTTACTATGGTACCAGTTGCTGACAGTGAGCGCCCGTGGGAAATCAGTCTCTTAAAAGTAATAGAACCCTCTTTCCTTTCCTTCCTTCTCTGTTCAATGTAGATTTCCCAAGGCAATCAGTAATCTGTGGCATTATCTCCCTCCTGAGAGCATCTTGCTCTGGTTTATTTTTACATTAAACTCTCAAAGCATTGGTTCTCAACATTTTCTGTCCCTCTGTGTTTTGGGGAAAGGTATCCTTGTAACAAGCAAGGACAGCTTTTTTGAAAAGGCTTCCCTGTTGATGCCTCTCCTCCCTGGTAGGAAGTGACACAGTGTTGTATGACAAGCCTGTACACTCTGTAGAATGCTCAACTCTCATTAAAAATGGTCATTTAGAATAGTTACTTACCACCCCAAGGGTGCCTTGAGGTATCTAGAGATTACTAATGGCCATAACTGCTTTAACATGCTTAAAATGATAAATTTCTTGTGTGTATTTTATGATAATTAATAAAACTGACTTTTTGAAAGTCTTTACATGAGTAGTAGATTAACCTCAAGAGGCCAAATATTATAAATAGAGGCAATTACCCTAGTGTTTTCAGCCATCTTTAATCATTATGAATGTATAGTGTTCCATGCGGAAGGGCCATAGAAAGCATCATTCAGTCTTTGAGAAAAAGCTGTTAGGACAAATTAGATCAGGATTCAGTACTATAAGTCCCCAGTCCAGTCC
>NW_005371371.1:1950223-1983583 GCF_000412655.1 Myotis brandtii
AACAGCTTCCATTCTTTTATATAAATTTAAGCCTACACTGTTCTTGGTCTGTGCAAGAGCCAATCTAGCGTAATTATGAACTACTAGAGGCCCAGTGCATGAAATAGGTGCACTGATAGGGTCCCTTGTGGCTGCTGACTGCCAGCTGGGGCCTCCCTTCGTTCTGCCCCTGGTGGTCAGTGCACATCATAGCAAGCCATTGAATTCCCAGTTGGTCAAACGCCTGAGGGGACACTTCGCATATTGGGCATATATATATATATTTTCCCAACTTTCAAGCTTGTGTTCCTAGAAATGTGCCAATTGTGCAGAGTTTCCTAACCTTTTATGAGGCTTATTTGTTCCCAGAGCACTTAACATTTAAAATTTCTAATTATACCTTGCTTTTACAAGCTGTCTTATTGAACAGTATTTTTCCAGAATTCCAAACCCAGTTTCCTAAATTGAACTAATAGGTACAGGTTTAAGTCCAGGGAGCTCTCAATTGATATTAAGATTAACTGCTTTTGGAATACCAAGTGATTTTTTTATCCTTGTCTCATTTTTGTTGGATTTAACAGCTGTTCATTTTATCACTAGTATTGGCACTTTTCTTTTTACTCAGTACATTAATAAAGGCAATATGTAGCAATATACCAAAATTGTCTCTTTATCAGCAACCACTCCCAGATTCAAGTTCCTTGAAGACAGAGAGCATGTTTTAAATCAGTGTACTTTCAACTGAGAGTTCATCTCACAAAAATGTTGATTTTGGTCGTCTGTCCTTTGCAAAGAAAGGCTTAAATTGCTGAAAGAGGATAAGAGACATGGGGTGAGATGGGAATGTAGCTATTTGTTCTTCATTTGAGGTCTGTCCTCTGGAAGAGAAAGAATTTTGGCAGTTAGAGCTTTTTCACTAATTGTGCATGGTGCTTCGTGAACGGAAACGGAGCAGTCTGGAGTCCAGCATTTGAGGACACACCAGGTGGAAGAGTGTAAGTCCTTGAGAACAACAGGCCTCTTGGACAGTGCTTGGCATGTGGTAGGCATTTCTTCAATGTATGTTGAGTGTGATGAGTTCTTTACCCAGAGGCTAGTATAATATGGAACCAGGCTGCAGAGTCTTATCTTGACTCCTGTGTTCCTTTTAGTCACCTGCTAGGTGCAGAGCTCAGCTGTGCTCTATCCCTTTTCTGCATTGTTGTTCTGGGTTTTTCCCCCTA
The DNA here is from genome assembly GCF_000412655.1 of Myotis brandtii. NCBI lineage: Eukaryota > Metazoa > Chordata > Mammalia > Chiroptera > Vespertilionidae > Myotis > Myotis brandtii. The sequence continues at coordinate 1,951,426 of NW_005371371.1, forward strand.
TACAATCAGTTTGGAAAGACTTAAGTCCTACCCTCTCACTTACTCTACACATCTTTTCCCTGAGAAAATAATCTGAAGGGTGGACCTCAATTGAGTATTCATCAAATGCTACATTGTATAAAGGTGTACAGTTGTGCAGACTGCAGAAAACAGCCTTTGACTATGGAGAGTTTGCCATGGCTACACAAACCTTTTTTTTAACCTACCAATCACTTTAACATTTTTATTCTTTAGAATAGTGTGTGAAAGAGGCAAAACCTAGTTTTGATAGAAGTTAAATAATGCAAGCTAATCTTTTCTTATTTTGTCTTTTCCAACTGTAGGGAAAACAAAATACTTAAATTTGTGTCGTGTCAGTCTTTTTTACTTTATATTTCTATGTGCCAATTTATTTTTATTTTTTTAAGGGAGAGAAATAGAAACATCAGTGATGAGAGAGAATTGTTGATTGGCTGCCTCCTGCACGCCCCCTACTGGGGATTGAGCCTGCATCCCAGGCATGTGCCCTGAGCTGGACTCGAACCATTACCTCCTGGTTCATAGGTCAATGCTCAACCACTGATCCATGCCATCCGGGCTTATTTGCCAATTTTTTTTTATAAAGAAAAATGTTTGTTTATTTTTTAATGACTTTTAAAATTTCTATAACATTGGGAAGGAACGACTTAATTTCTTCCCTTAAACAGGAAAAAAAAATTGGCAACAAATGCCACTTAATCTCCATTGTAGAATTAGATCATTTGTGTAATATTTAATAGTACACCAACATTTATGCATGTTTCATTTCTCCTACTGTTTCCGAAGTTGGAGTGCTTGATGCAGTTGGTGAGAGCTGGAGCCACACTTGATGTTTCCACTACACGTTATGCACAGACCCCAGCTCACATTGCTGCTTTTGGGGGACATCCTCAGTGCCTGATCTGGTTGATTCAAGCAGGAGCCAGCATTAACAAACCGGTAAGGGAATTTGTTTTGTTTTCTTTTTCCAGTTATAATTACATGGTGTTGAGTTTTAAATTGAGGCCTTAATTAGAGTTTGATATTTTTACCTGTGGGCTAATTGGAATTTATGTTTATTGAATTACTTGTGGATAATAGGCCTTTCACATAGCAATGCTTTCTGTTTATAGAGTACTCTCACCTGTTACATGATTTACTGTGATCCACGGTGACCCAAATGATTTGCCCAAGGTTACAGCTGTGACTGAAGGAGTCTGGCCTTAAGCCCAGCTTTCCTGGCATCCCTGCTCACAGCTGCCTTAGCCTTGTTTCCACTGATAATTATGCAAACATATTCCTACTAGCAAAATATATTTAATAGCTGTGATTAAGTTAGCCTTAGCAGAATGACCAGTGTGAGTTAATGTTGCTTCAGGTACAAGTTGGGGGTGATGACGACAGAGATAAATAGTAACTAGCACCAAATGCAAAGATTTTGTATTTAAGCATACAAACATAAACATGAGAATGCCGGGGTTTTTTGTTTTGTTTTTTTTAAACTATATTTTTATTGATTTTAGAGAGGAAGGAAAAGAGATAGAAACATTAATGATGAGAATCACTGATTGGCTGCCTCCTACACGTTCCCCAGGGATCGAGCCCACAACCCCGGCATGTGCCCTGACCGAGAATCCAACCCGTGACCTCCTGGTTCATAGGTTGATGCTCAACCACTGAGCCACGACGACTGGGCAGGATGCCGGTTTTTTAATGGTGTGTTTTCAGTATTCTTTTCACATGAGTGGGGGGAGGGGGCGGAGGAACCCATCAGAAGAGTGCCTAGCTTATTGGGAACTCTCTTAAACAGGCTTGTGGTTGTAAAAGACTCCATAGATAGTCTGACTGGAGCATCCCCAGTCTTAGCACCTGCCCCAGGTTGGACTCGTCTAAGGCAGTGGTCGGCAAAATGGCTAGCGCTAGTCTTTAACATGCCAAAAGATTAAAACCAGGAAAAGAATATAAAAACAGGATAAAGGAGAAGAAAAAAAGCCCATGGCACAAGTCCCTTAGACCAGTGGTTGGCTCTTCCACAAAATACCACGTGCGGGCGCGCACGTATAGTGCGATTGAAACTTCGTGGCCCATGCACAGAAGTCGGTATTTTGTGGAAGAGCCAACCACTGGTCTAAGGGACTTGTGCCATGGGCTTTTTTTCTTCTCCTTTATCCTGTTTTTATATTCTTTTCCTGGTTTTAATCTTTTGGCATGTTAAAGACTAGCGCTAGCCATTTTCTCAAGATTAGGAGATAATATCTCTGCCATCTCTAAGGTCAACATAAGGAGTTTCCAAAAATTACGTGTACTACTAATAATCATCAAGGGTCTACCTTGTGCAAAGTAACTTTTATTTCCTCTTTTCTGCTTTTTTTGTCTTTCCTGAGATTCATCCTTTGATGATAGCCAGAAATAAAGTAGTTGCAAGCCCCTCTCCTAAAGATAACCCAGATACCCACCTGCAAAACAAGTAATTGAGGAAAAGTAGTTTAGCAGTGATTTAACACAAGGATTGATGGGAAAGGGGACTTGAGGAATAGAGGGGTAATTTGTTCTCCATAATAGACTTTTAGTAGTGAGGACAGTAAAGGGAGAGCCCTGGATTTTAGACCCGTTTCTGTTACTCAACTGGAACTTATATCTCCACACAGGATGCCTTTATATATACAGACTTCTCTGCCACTTTGTTACTTTTTTAAATAATTTTTTAAATATGTTTTTATTAATTTTAGATAGAGAGGAAGGGAGAGAGAAAAAAATATCATTGAGAGAGAAACATCGTCAAACAACATGGATCAGCTGCTTCCTGCATGCTCCCACTGGGGATGGAGCTGAAACTTGGGCATGGGCCCCAAAGGGAATCAAACCAGTGACCTGGTGTGTGGGTCAACGCTCAACTACTGAGCCACACTGGCTGGACAACTTTGTTACTTTACCCACCTATTCAGGAGTTATACGTTGACAACTGTATGCTGTTATTGCTGTAGGCATTGCCTGTCTCTACTTGTCTCACTCCTGGTCCTGCATTCTTCTCTCCTCCCCCTTTATCCCAGTAGGAAGGGCACTAAGCCTTGATTCCACACTCTGCTTCCTCATCTCTCTGGCCTTGGGCAAGTAATATTCTTGGTTTGTGGCTCAACCTTTTTATCAATAAAATATGGACAATCCATAAATGGCAGTAATTAATGTTTAATATTAATATGGAATTTAAGTACAGAATACTCTACATGTTAATTTCCATTAAATTGTTACATAGAATCTAATTTACAGCTAAAGAAATTGCCTAACGCTACTTTTCAGACCTTTCTGAAATAATCCCCCTTTTCGTATAATGTTTTTAGCAGCTCAGTGTTTCCCATAGGTAAAAAGTTTGTGCCCCCCACTCCTTCCTCTGAGCTGCTCTAGTTAGCACTGTGTGGAAATCTCTCCTAAACTTTGCTCCCAGGGCCAGAGTCCCCAAATCCCACTCTCTCCTTACAACCCTCCCTTGTTTTATTTGTTCACGTGGCTCAATATCCCCAAGTCCTCCCATGTCAAGGGTGCCACTTGGATTTCTTAAGCATCCTGGCATTGCTCCTGATAGGATCTCAGTTGGCTGTGGTCTGATGCTGAACTTCGTTCTGAATCTCAGATGTTGTCTTGCTCTGTTAGGTAACAGTGGGACTGCTATGACAGGCACCCAGGGACCCTTGAGGTCCCAGTAGCCCTTTTGTTGGCTTCCCCAACACACTGTTGATCCATCTTGAGGTAGAGTTTTCTTCACTTTCCAGATAAACTATTTTAAAGCCAGGTCCAGGTTTTTCTTAGGCTTTTATTTGTTTGTGTGTGTGTAACTTTTTTGAACCTAGCATAGTATTTCTTGACATTTTGTTTTAACCCATCTTCTTGTTCTAATCTTTTAGCATGTTAATGACTAGCCATTTTCTCAAGATTAGTAGATAATATCTTCTGCCATCTCTAAGGTCAACATAAGGAGTTTCCAGAACTTAGGTGTACTGTCTGGAGGCTCAGTGTTCTAAGTTTACACAAAGGAAGTGAAGTTAGTATTTAAGTGATTTATTTTTGTAAGTCTATAGCAGCGATTTTTAACCTTTTTCATTTCATGGCACGCAAACTAATTGCTAAAATTCTGCGGCACACCAAAAATTTCTTTTGCCGATCTGACCCAAAAAAGGTATAATTTTGATTAATTTACACTGATGGATGTTTGTTTTTTGTTGGTGGTGGGTTTTTTTACAGTCTAAGGTAAAAGAGGTCAGTGCCCCTGACTAAATAGTCAGGTATGGCATGTTTTAAAACTTATTGCAGCACAGGGGTTAAAAATTGCTGGTCTGTCATGACTATCCCTGGGTGCCATTTTTTGTGTTTGCAAGTCATCTCTTTAATACCCCTTCAAGAATTTTGCTGGCATTTGATGTTGCTTCCATAGTTTCTTGTACCTAGATTAGAAATAAGAGATTTCTTTATTAAAATTCAAGGTGACTTGTCCGTCTTCAGATTTCTAGTAACCTCTCCTGCTTTCCTTTATTACTCAAGAGTTTGCCAACAATATTCCCAGAACCACACTACAAACTATTTGGTGTTTTTAAAATGTGACTGGGCTGAAATATAACCTTAAAATGGCTCTTTACTCTTACTCTCTTGGCTACAGTTTTCTTTAAGTAGTATTTATTCTGCCCTTCCCAGTTTAATGATGTTCTCCTTGTGTAACACAGAACAGGTAGTTTTGCTCTCGTCATCTGTTACTATCCCACCATCTTCTGGAAATAGTAGCAAAAATCCTTTTCCTTCTTGTTCCAAAGGTAGCTTTCTAAAAACAAAACTTTATTTTCCCTGAGAGTTTTTGTTGTTTTGCTTTGTGGGTTTTGTTGTTGTTGTTTGTTTGTTTGTTTGTTTTTGCAAAACCTCATCTAAATCTCCGTTCTACTTTTTCTGGCAATACCTGTCTGAAATTTTTATTTGTCCTTATTATGTACTCCTCCCACCCTTACCCATTTTGGGGGAGGATAGGGGTTATGTTTTTGTTTTTTAAAAATCTGAGTTCAGTTGTTAGTTCCTTATAGAACCACATGGTTTTCTCTGTTTCTTCAAAAATGGGATTATTCTGTGTAGTACTTTTATATCACTTTTGAACATATTTTAAAATAAATGTATACACTTTTTCGAAACTCCACTAAACTGTCAGGTCTTTCATATTACATTTTTCTATACAATAATGTACCACTCTTTTTTTTATTTTAGCCCTCACCTCAGTTTTCCCCCCTGTAATTTAATATGCGTTGGTGAGGAGCTCAAATATTGACTGAATTTATGAATGAGCTATTTTCCAAATACTGTATCAGACACTGTAAAGTTGCCCCACTTCTGCTTTATATCTTTATCCCTTAACGATGTGGTAGTCTTCTGCCAAGTTCCGTTTCCAGTGACATTGAAGTGTTATTGATTCAGGAACGGTTGCTGCTTAGCCACTTGGAATTTCCCAGTCAAAAAGTCCTATCTCAGTTTTTTTAGTAGAAACAACTTCTCTTGATTCTGTATCTTTCTTTACCTCTAATTTACATGAGAACCTATAAATCAAGTTGTGTTTCAAATTTTTTCCATTCATGCAGTGTAAACTAATTCATCCTTTTTTTGGATTAATACGTTAGTGTTGAGTTGTTTCTGAGTCTGCTCACTTCCACTACCTCTTCCAGCATTGTTTTCTGAAGCATGACTCTGATTCTAATACAGCCTTTCTAAAAGTCCTTGAACAGATTTGCTCATCACAAACAGCCTGAGTTCTATACGAGCTGGCTATGTTTGACCCTTGTATTCTCCCTTCCCATCATTTCTTGACTCTGACCTCAACCATGTTCTCTACAGCAGCGGTCACCAACCGGTGGTCCGTGAGTTCCGAAAGGTTGGTGACCACAACTCTACAGTGTAGTCCAAATTCAAGTTCAAGATAAAAAAAAAAATCCAAAGGAGAAACTGGTGATGTCTTGAATCAAGCTAGCCTTGTGGTAGATATGGGTAAACTAGGCTAGATGTTAGATATTGGTGATATTTCTTGGCCCAACCTTTTTTTGGCCATGCCCCACCTAAGCATCTCTAAAATCCTGATATCTCCACAAAAAAAAGTCTAAACAAGCTTCCAAAGAACATGGCATCTGTGAAAGAGAAAAATAAAAGAATGAAAGGACAGTTGAAGTGCTGAGGAAGAAATCACTAAGAAATTGTTTAAAAAATAATAATATATGAAGTGACGAAAAAATAGCAAATAAAGTTTCAAAACATAATAGAGAACTGAAATGCATAAATATGTTACAATATATGTTTATATATTGTATATGAGGCCCCTAGAACCATAAGAAATGCAAAAAATTTGCTGTTGATAACTCATTCTCGAATTGCCCCCCTTAAAAATCAAATTGCCCGCCTTGGGGCATGTGCCCACATTGTGAACCACTGATCTAGAGTGTACATGCTATCACTGCTGTACAGGCCCCACAGGTTTTTTTTTTGTTCTTGATCAAAGTGTGCCCCTACCCTGGGCTGCTCTTATATTCTCTTCACATCTACATTTCTTTGTGTTGTGCTTCAAATTTGGCTTACCATATTGTTTCATTTCAAAGATGAATGAAATGGTGCATGTTGATTAATTTTACTTTAAAATGTGGAAATCTTTTTTTTTTTTTGAAGTTGTAATGCATTTTATTTTGTGTGTTTTTTTAAATAATTTTCTCTTTATTGATTAAGGTATTATATATGTGTAAAATGTGGAAATCTTGTTGGATCTGAATATTGGTGTGTGTCCTTTTTTGTGGTGTTTTTTGTTTTTTTTCCAGGACTGTGAGGGTGAGACTCCCATTCACAAAGCGGCTCGCTCTGGGAGCCTAGACTGCATCAGTGCCCTGGTAGCTAACGGGGCTCACATCGAGTAAGTGTCTTTGTTTATTCTTCCCAGCCAAGATGTAGTTAAGGGTGTTGTGTTTAGAAACAGTATTTAGAGCAAGCAAAGTCCTGAACTTTGTTTTTAATGTTAGTAATATAATTTTGCTTTTTAGATCAGTTGGTTTTGGTGAGCAAAATTGTGTAGGTTAAGTTGACCAACAGAAGGGGCAGAACAGTTAACTGATTAAATTTGGAACCTAGCATCATTCACTTTGCCACTAACAATATCACCATGGGCAAGTCTTCAAACTTCTTTGCCAAGTAGTAATTTGGAAACAAAGGCCTTGGATTGGATTAAAATATTTTTCAGGCCTGTTGGCTCAAAAAAATCTTGCAGACAATTAGCTTTTCTAAATTTTTATTTCTTCATCTTTTAGCAGATGTGAGAACATTATGTTTTAAAGCCTATTATAACTTTTGATGATTTTATAACTCCTTGTAAAATGTAACTATTTACATTAAAGACTTTAAAATCTCTCTGAGCTTTTGATATGATGGCATTTTAGAATATCTTTGTTTTGGCCCAGTTTACATCAACTAGCTTATTTGTAGTTTGGTAAAACAAAATATTTGAGTGTATTTTTAAGTGTTATTTTGTATGTAAATCATTAATTAGCTAGTCATGGCATTAATACATTTATTTTAGGTAGTAAATTCATTTGTATTTACTTTTTCTTAAAGATTTATATGATAAAAATTTTTCTTCTGCAGTTCACAGCATTAACAAAATGGATGCGGTTTTCACCCTTAAATGTTGAGTGTAAGCTATAGAGCTGTAATAACCAAAATAACTATGATAGTATCAGCTTTTTTGTTTTGAGTGTCTTGAATATTTCATAAAAATTAATTACAAGCCACTTTATTCTATTGGCGATGTGAAATTTTAGACTTTGAGAGAAATAAAACCCACAAAACTAATAACTTAGTTTAACCCTTTGGTTTCCACTTCATTGTTTGACTCTCTATTATTATAAATATTGAAAATAGACCCTGGAGAGCAAAACCATATAGGTTAATGCAAAACCTGTCTAATACCAGGGGCTGTTGTTGGGCTTTTAGTATCTTAGCTTCTGTTTGATTTAGTATTAAGATTAGTCATTAGTTGGGCTTGGGTCATTTATGTAGTGATTTAGTTTTATAAATATGACTTGCATTTTAACTGTTACTTTTCAGGGTACCTTGTGATTTCATATGTAGTTATAACTTAAGGTAATGTAAAAACAATTAAATACATATTATACAATGTTAAAAACATTGAGTTAATTCTCAATGGATTACTTTAAAAGCAAATATATATATATGCAGTTTTCTTAGCTGTATTTAGATTAAAAACTTATCTTTAATAACAGAAGCTTTGGTTATAAAATACAGAGTCATATAAAATAATTGATTAGATTGCTTAATTGTCACTTATTGAAATAATTAGAGGTTGATCTTTTTAATGACTTATTTTCGAAACAATTTTCTTATTTGGTCCTGAACATTTTATTACTAAAATGTTAGTTTTATTCATTTTAATGGATAGCTTAATCCTTTAAGCCAATAAATATCTATTGCTATGTCCTTTTAATAGGTGTCTTTTTAAAATGAGATCATTTTATTTACAATTCTGTCCTTGGTTACAGGACCCTCGAGTGTCTCTTTTCCACCAAGTGTGACTGAGCATGACCTCAAGTGCCAGTCTGTTTTTCAGTATAAGAGCCATTCCCTCGAGACCCTGCATTATGGTGATTTCCCTTGACTGAACTTTCAGATATTTTTTAGAAGAAATATTTAGCCTGAACCACCTAGCCAAAAGCGATTTTTAAAAGTATAAGTCTTTGGCCTGGAGATAGAGCACAGTAATCATTATTTATTGCAATTATATGTGAGGTTATTTAATTTTAACATCTAGATAAAATGTCAGTTTTGACAATAAGCTAAATTGTAAATTGCTTTTTTGATACTTTTTCTGCACATTTTTGTAGTTTTAAGTTTTAGTCTACCAACAAGTAATAGCTTGATTCCCCCAAATTATGATACTTAGACCTATTTTACTTGTTTCGCGTAATGCTGCTCATGTGGTAAAGTGTAGTTCTAGCAAATAAAATGCCTTTTTCTATTTTAAGATCAAGGGGCACATGATTTATTTAAAGTTTTTTTGGTTTTTTGTGTTTTTTTTTTTCAGTTTAGGACAGGCCAGATTATTAATTCTTCATATTACATGCCATAATGCTTAGGAGATAATATAATTTTTTCCCCTGAATAGATTAAAAATTATCTCATATCATTATTTTATAACACTTGGTGGGATTTAATAATTTTGTTTTTAATTTCTACTTTGCTTTTTATACATCAGCTACATAAAGTGGCCAAAGTCTTAAGTTGCTGCTTTTTGGTCATTGGGTAGATAGTGGTGAGGGCAGCTATACCACACATCTGTGGCTAGAATGCTTTGTTATGTAACTAACTTGTCAATGTAGGCTGCATCTGTAAGATAACGCATGTCAACTGCTGTGCATCGTATTACATTTTCTAGCACCACACGTGAGTATATTGATGGAGTTTCTTTTTCTTCTCTTATTTTACATCTTGAGTTTTGGTGCCAAGTTTTCTTTTTCATGTGAGGTTTTGTTTCTACTTATCATATATGATGGTCATTATTTGCCATTTATTGTTCAGATCTAAAAATAAAAATACTCAAGGTTACATCAGCTCTATGACCAGACTAAATGTTTGTGTACCTTAAATGATCTACACCTCTACAAAGGCTTCTCATTCTCATTTTTTTCTCAAGTATGATAAGTATGGGAGTTTCATTAAGTTGGTCATCCTTAATTTTGCTTGTATGGCAGTTCGGTTTTTCATTGCAGCTAATATTTGAATGCTGCCTACTCCACACTTAGGATTTTTGAGTGGAAGAAGGGCATGTACTGACATGGAAAAGTTGTTGCCTCGTTCTTTTGTGATCAAATTAGTAACAATATAAGTTGTGTTAATGTGATTTCAGAAAAAGATGCTTGAAAACACTATCTGCTGATAATGAAGCAGACCTTTTTACTACTTACAATGTAAAGTGCAGATTTTGAGTCTTGTATTATTTTTACTTTTAGTATTTTTGCACCAATTAATTTTGGTTACTTTGTATTTATTTTCTTGAGAGATTGAAGTTGAGAGTGATCCCATATCAACCAGATATTAAAGTAGCTTTTTTAATGCCTTGGAGTGAAAAGGGGGGGTGGTGGAGGTAGATAGCAGGAGTTAGGGTAAAACCAGAATTACTTGCATCTCAGGCAAATTTGCTAGTCCATTTTAATACTACATTATATAGGTGGCAGTGTTTGGTATGACAAAGTCTTAAAGCTTTCTGTAGAATCCATTGATTCTGTTGCAACCAGATCTTCAAATGGGCTTACATATATTTTAATTTAATTAGTGTGATCCCTAGAAGAACTTAGCTGGAGAAGCTTCTATAGCCTTATATAAACAAGCTCAGTGACTCACTCTAAAAAAATCTTGCCTAATTTAGAAAACAGGCACAGTTGCCTATAATAACAAAAGAGATCTTAACAGACTTTTTTTTAATGTTGCCCAAAAAAAGTATGTTGCTGAACTTTTAGGAATTTTTCATTGACATGAAGTTAGTTTAGTTTGGTTCATAATTGGTGGCCATATTTATGACCCACCTTTATTTGTTTATCTATAGAGCCCCTCTCTGGAAGCAAAATTTTTATTAGGGCAAATCATGTGATAAGCATATTTTTAATAATAGTGCAAGAAGTTTGTTTGCAACTTTTGCCCTTGGCAAAATAACCCAGGTTTACTTTGAAATTTGTGACTTAATTGTCATTATGACAAACTTGTCTGATCTTATTGTTTCCTGGGTCTTTTTTTTCTTTTATTAAAGTGTTTTGCACAAGATGGAGGAATTAACTTGCTGAGATAGCTATCAAAGTTCTGCCTCCTGGGCGGGAGCAGATGTTGGACTGGACAGTATTATAGACTTGTTGACAAATTTAGTTCAGAATTTTATTTTTCATTCTTGAGTAATATATAGGTTTTAATATTTGTTTAACCAGTGCTTTTACAAAGAATGTTTTCAAATAAAACCAATGATTTCTAAATCCAAATATATTTTACCTTTGCTAAAATATAGTGGGAGCATGTTAAATATTTCATCAGCGTATTTGAATGATACTCTTATATTTTAATGTATGCAAACATAATTGGGGTTCAGTTGCAATGTAAAACTATCTTCATCAGTGTTGAACTTAAAATGAAAACTTGGCACCAAATTTTTAAAGATAGAAACTTTAAAAAATAGTGTCTCCCTATTGTTACCTAAAGAATATATTTAAGAAAGTTTTCATGATTATTAAGAATTTGGATACCAAAGGGTTAAAAATATACATTTTTCTTTTACTGAAGAAATCTCATGATGTTTGCTAATGTTTTGTTTGTACAAATGGACATTTAGTAATGTTTTTAATCTTTTTTTTTTTAATGATTCCATGTATTTGCTTATTTCCATCTAGGAATAGTTACTAATGTATTTGAGATACAGCATACCAAATTTTAAAGTAACCAGAATCGTGAGTTAATGGTTTTTAGTCCATACTATTAAATTTTGTTGAAATATTGACATAATTATAAATTGGCTTCATGCTAAAAATTATTAGAAGTGATTGAGGAGGCAGTGTTTTAGAGCAATAGCTTTTGGTCAAGGAGGTCACATGACAATGGCTTATGCTCAATAAGTGTGCATCTGCACTTCATGTATGTATATGTATTTTTAATCCAAATGTTGCCTGCAAATATGTGATCCCTTATTATTTAAGTTTCCTGTTTTATGAACCATTGCCCGTTTTAAATCACACAGAAGATTCTGAATCTGTAAAAACTACACATGTCAATGTTTTACAGCTACGTAATTCGAATTGAATTGATTTTTTCAAGTAATCCTAGAAAGGGGGAGCATTCCATATAGAAACTGCTGAAACTGCCACAGGTGCTTCTCCGAAAACCTTACAGTTGTGGCATTGAATGTTCAGTATGGCTTCCTTTCTCCACACGAGGCATACTGTTGAGGTATTTGTTGCGGTGATTGGTTTTAATGCTAATCTAGGAATTCAGATATAGATTCTTTAGATTTGCATGCTTTGCTTACCCTAATTTATGATATCTACCTTTTTATTTGTAAACTAACAATAGTTAAGTTGAGATCAGAATTTTAACAGAAATATTATTTATATAAAAACTGTGCTTATCTTTTATTGTCACATGGCATTAACAAAAAGAAAACATCCTGAAGGTGATGTGACAACTCAGATTCTAAAATCTATATTTCAGGTATTTCCTGATCTGTGGTTTTTCCAATTAAAAATAAAAACCTTTACTAGAATGGCTTCTCATGTATCCTAATTATGTGACACTATAAGTGGAAAATAGATGGGGGATTGGCTAGCAGTAGAGTGGAATTTGTTTTAAAGTTCTTTGAAGAGACATTCTTAGGTATAATAAATTTAATATTCTATTCAGAATTTTATTACAGAAAATCCTATATAATAAAAGCCTAATATGCAAATCGACTGAACGGTGGAAGGACCTGCAGAACAACTGGTTGCTATGACACGCACTGACCACCAGGGGGCAGACACTTAGCGCAGGAGCTGCCCCCAGCCCACAGGCCCCAGGTCAGCTGGTTGCTCCACAGAGGGAGGCAACAGGCGGTGGTGGCAGGGGAGCAGGCAGGTGAGTGGGTGGCACCAGGCCGGCCAAGGCGGGTGCCAGTGGGGGCCCCCCAGTGGCCCCACCAGTAACCCTACAGATCGGCCCTGATTGCCAGCCAGGCCTAGGGACCCTACCGTGCACGAATTTCGTGCATCGGGCCTCTAGTAGACTATATAAACATGTTTTTAACTTTAGCAAAGTTTAAAAAAATACCAGTTTGATTTTTCCAGTTATTTAGCAGAGCAAATAATTCATACTACAGGCTAGTCTATGTCTTTCCATGTTTTCATATTCCAATTTTGAAAGAATACTAAGAACCATTGGAGAAAATGGGTGGTCTGCCTAAAGATGGCGTTTCATGTTGACTGTTACAGGAACTAGAACCTACAGATCACTTCCATAATAAGTAGTAGCAAATTGATCTTACCAGCCTGAAAAATCTGATGATGTCAATTTTCATGTACTTCAACAAACTAGACCCGATTTGAACATCAAGTTGATGAATACCTGATTTCTTTAAATCTTTCCTCATTTTCAAAGATTTTTAAAAGTGGATATTAGGACCAGAGAAGGTCAACTAGAGCTATAGAACAAGTTGGTCCCATGTGGGTCCTCTTGTTTTCAGAAATGGACAAAGAAAAATTTTAGACTAGGTGTAGTCTGTGTGCCCAAGTGCATCAAACTAAAGGTGCCAAATTTAAAAAGATTTAGTTCAATGTCTATACTAAATATTTTCATGCAAAATAAAGTTTTAGAGAGTAATTTTGAACATTTTCTTCCAGATACTGTAAAGACTGCAGTTCAGAGTAACTTTTGTCTTTATCAGTACCTCACTTGAGGTTCATAGGAGTGGCCAACAGTTAGTGCAGTGTGGCCTATCACACCACAGTGAATACTATGGATTGATTGAAAGGTGAAAGCTTGACTACTTAAAAAGTACTCTAAAAGAACAAAGTACCACATTTAATGTGAAGTTGTTATAGAACCTGTCAATCTTAAGCCACATTCATGTGCCCAACTCCCATTGAGTTTTAGGAAAATAACAGGGGATAGCTTAGGTTTAATACCTACTTAAACTTGGAACACTATAAATAGAGTTTGAAGGGTTAATAAATTGATGATATGTAACCAGAATTAGTGTTTCAGCTCTTAAAACAAAATTTTAAAACAACATTTGAGACATGCTTATTAGCAAATAGGACAGCTTATATGAAAAAAGAATTTAAAGACCTGAGCTTCTTTTGTTAAACATTAAAGTGTTTTGAGAATGGTACCATGTAATGATTATTCTAGTTTTTATTTGGAAACCCATGTGATTTTCAGCCTCTATAGGTCATATGAAAGTCCTCTCTACTTATTTAACATTAAAAAGTGGTTTGAGGAATTAAGACCTATAAAGACAGGTTTTCTTTTGTTTGAATTGAATAGTGCATAAAATAGAAAAAGTCTTTACTAGAAAGATTTTTTTCAGGAACCCATAGACCAGTAGTTCTCAACCTTCTGGCCCTTTAAATACAGTTCCTCATATTGTGACCCAACCATAAAATTATTTTCATTGCTACTTCATAACTGTAATGTTGCTACTGTTATGAATCGTAATGTAAATATCTGATATGCAGGATGGTCTTAGGCAACCCCTGTGAAAGGGTCGTTCGACCCCAAAGGGGTCACGACCCACAGGTTGAGAACCGCTGCCATAGACAGTTATTAAGAATAGAGAGGATTAGTTTGTTAACAGATCCAGCCTGCTGCTTGTTTTTGAATGGCCCATAAACTAAGAATGATTTTTACATATTTAAATGGTTGATCAAAAAACAAAAGAATAATAATATTTTGATTCATGAAATTCTAATTTCAATACTCACAAATAAAGGTTTGCTAATACACACTTAAGCTCAGTTGTTTATATATTGTCTGAGGCTTGCTTTCAGGCTAAAATGACAGAGTAGTGATTGAGTCTGTGGCTTCTAAGACCTAAAATATTTATTTTCTAGCCCTTTAAAGAAAAAGAAAAGTTCCTCCCCCTAAATTAGATGATCTATAATGTTCCTTTCCTGTCAATTTTTGTAATGTGCATTCTATGATTGAGCAGCCACTTGTAAGTTTTTAAATGTGAGCAGAGCAGAATTAGGGAGTTAAGCATTCCACAGGGGTAGAGAATGGAGGAATGAATGTAAGTAAGTAGGAGAGGAGATGGGAAGGAAAACATTAGAGGCAGAAGAGGGGAATAGTGGTTTTGATTGTTGTGTATCAATGTCAGGTGTTAACAGATGTTTTGCTTCAGAGGAATATAAAGTCTATTAAAGTAAACTATATATTGTGTATACCATTATTCAGTCCTTAGTAACTTGAGAAATAATATAGTTGAAATCTTCTATAACTCCCTAGAAGTAGAGAAAGGATACTTTATGTCTTTTTCCTATAATACTGTAGGGATAGCGCCAAAACTATAACCTCCCAATTCTTCCACAGTCATCGAATGTCCCAGATCATGATATCTATCCATACATTTTATAGAATATGTAGACCTCCCTTTTGGATCACTCTAATTTCTGGTTCCCCAAAGTTATGTGACGAACCAGTCTGACTTGTTATTGTTCTCTCTCACTTGGTTGGTCCATGCATAGAGAGTATATAGCATGAGTTGGCTCTAGTTCTTCTTTTGAGTTTTGAAGATAATGCCTGACACAACTTGGAAATTTGGTTGGCTCCTTCTCAACCAAGTGATGTGCAAGTGTTTGACTACTTTTGGTAAGGGAGGAGGTAGGGTGGTGATGTCTAGGTCTTTTATTAAGACATATAATCCCACTTAAACACTTACAATCTCTATGGTCTCTGGATATTGGCACTAATTTGTTGCTTATTTTTCTTTAAGGTTCTATTTCCTTGGAAGAATAGTAAACTGCTATTCTAGCCTAAATTCAGTCTACTGTTAAGTTTCTGAATGAAGAGTAAAGGAATTGGGTGTATTTTGAATGTTACTCTTTTTAGCAACTTCAAAATGTTGGCATGCTCCTTACACAAGTTTTCGTTGGTGAACTGGCATTTATGGTTGTAGATTCCATTTTTTAAAATCTATGTACTGTTCTTTTTTATTCTGTGATCCACTAAGGAGTAATCTTTACTGTCAACTCTATTCTGATTTTAAGCATCAACCTCTCATTTCTGTA
This sequence comes from Myotis brandtii, assembly GCF_000412655.1. Taxonomy (NCBI): domain Eukaryota; kingdom Metazoa; phylum Chordata; class Mammalia; order Chiroptera; family Vespertilionidae; genus Myotis; species Myotis brandtii. The sequence goes on from NW_005371371.1 coordinate 1,967,232, forward strand.
TTCTTTGATTTCAGAGAGCAAGTCCATACTTACCTGTAGAAATGATTATTGTATAAAGTTTGCTTACGTTCTGGGTCTTCATCTTTTCAAATTTGGAAAAGCTAAGATTTAAAAAAAATTTTCAGGTGGCAACTTTGTTTTTGTGTTTACATTCTTGAAGAAGTAGACCTTTCTGGACCATCTTCACTTGTGATATCTTCCAAAAATGAAATGCATCATTTAAAAATATTCCAGCTATACACATTAGAGTTACATTTGAATAACAAGTTGATACTAAAAATAAAAAATATTATTTTGTATAAATGTAATTTGCTCTGCCCAAATTTCAGTAGTTTCCATTTAATTTATGTATCAAAATAAAAACATTAAGAATTCTAGAATAATATTCATCAGAATTCACATCCATGAGGTAAAATTAAAATGTCAATTTTAGTCCCCAGTAGCTGCACACAGCTGCCTTCTATGTTTAAGAAAATATTGTTGGTTTCTGGAATTCGTAAGAATTGTCTCTTTTATATCTGATAAAATTGAGTCTGGGCTTTTGCCTTTCTTCAAAATGTATAGTACATTTCTTTATGTTTTCTTCTAAGAAGTGAAGACATGTTTAGTGATTATCCAAGAATATATAGATTTTTTGTTTCTGAGGTGGAGCGTTATGAGTATGATGGCTGGAATTATGAATTCACAGCTTATTTTTATCTTTGAAAATGAAAGACCCTTATTTGCCCCTGATTCAGCAGTTTTCTCTCTGGGAAAAAAAAAATTTCTTTTTTGGCATTAATATTAACCCAGGAAACAAGAATCAAAGGTTCTGCATTGGTTATTTCACTTACACAAAATAAAGCCTTATTTGATCATACTTTTGCTCTGTTCATAGCATAGCTTACTGAGTAAATATGGAGATATCTTTGCAGTTTGGTATTTCTGCAATTTCAGTTTATCAACCTATACCTAACAACTTGTTTTGCTTTTTTTACAGATTTATTTCACAGAGCAGTGTATTTTCTTGTTCTCCAGGGGAACTTCAACATGGAGTTGCTTTTGTTCTCTAAATGTTTATTGTTTCCTAATTAAGATCTACAAGCTCAACTGGTTCTTTTATATTCATCTTATTCAGATCTCTCACTTACACCACCACTTCCTCCTTTAATTTGAATCTTAGCTACTATAGAAGACATCAGACCTTTACTTGTGATATTAACCACGTAAGATGTTGATTCTTTTCAGTAGTAGAACTCTTAGCCTTAGGGTATTTGGCTTTCACAGGAAATATCCTATATAATAAAAACCTAGTATGTTAAGGGTCCGGTTGTCCAGTTGTCCGTTCAACCAATGAAAGCGTAATATACTAATGCTAAGCTAAGGCCGCTCAACCGCTCTCTATGATGGGCACTGATCACCAAGAGGCAGACAGTCAACTGGTTGACCAGTCACTATGACGTGCACTGACCACCAGGGAGCAGATGCTCCATCTGATAATGCCCTGGAGCCCTCCTGCGGTCCTCCCCGGTCCCGATCGTGCACCAGTAGGGTCGCTCAGCCTGACCTGCATCCTCTCGCAATCTGGGACCCCTTGGGGGATGTCAGAGAGCAGGTTTTGGCGTGATCCCGCAGGCCAGGCCAAGGGACCCCACTGGTGCACGAATTCGTGCACTGGGCCTCTAGTTTACTCATAATGCTCTAGAACAGAGGTTCTCAACCTGTGGGTCGTGACCCCTTTGGGGGTCGAACGACCCTTTCACAGGGGTCGCCTAAGACTATCGGAAAACACATATATAATTACATATTGTTTTTGTGATTAATCACTATGCTTTAATTATGTTCAATTTGTAACAATGAAATTGGGTGTCTCCACAACATGAGGAATTGTATTAAAGGGTCGCAGCATTAGGAAGGTTGAGAACCACTGCTTTAGAATGACAACTCCTTCAAGTTTTCCTAAGCAAGGTCAAAAAAAAAACACAGCAACTCAGCTTTTCACATCTCCAGCCTAATGACAAATTATTTAATGTCAGGACATCCTTCTAAACTTCCACTTATAGTGTCACATAAAATCTGGCTTGTTGGTAAGCAATTGCATACCTTTGTTTTTAGGAAGCCGATTGTTATGAATGCCATGGACAATTTCAGTACATGTTTGTTTGTTAATGATTTTACTCAAGCTAAAGGAATGGATTATTAAAATTAAGTGCCGATAATATAGAATTCAGGTTAAGTCTGAAGTTAGCATAAATTTAGGTTCTTCAGACTAACAAAAAATGATTTTGAGAAGTTAAATAGGAAGATGCCTTTTTTTAAAGTTTACTATATTGATTTTTAAATTACTATCGCCCAAATCTTGCTTAGTAATCAAATGTGCATAAGAGAGAAGTTAGTTACAGAGCTAGGATGAGTAACGCCTTCTTTAATGAAGACTTGCTGTAAATCTATATACCTTTTCATATCACCTTCAGATAGTTAGTCAGTTCGGCAGGAGCAGACACCAGCTGAAAATGCTAATGGGATGTAATTCAGTGTTTTTGTGTTGTGCAGCCTGAGAAATGCCAGTGGCCTGACAGCAGCAGACATTGCTCATACCCAGGGTTTCCAAGAATGTACCCAGTTTCTCTTGAACCTCCAGAATTGTCATCTGAACCGTTTCTATAATAATGGCACCTTAAATGGGGGCCATCAGAATATATTTCCTAATCATGTTAGTATGGGAACAAATCGCAAGAGATGCTTGGAAGATTCGGAACCCTTTGAAGTGAAGAAAGCTAGAACCGAAGGTGAGACCACTTTGTAGGCGAGTGTTTACTTTCTTTAACATGTTTTCTTTTTTATGGCTGAAAGCACCTCAAGATGAGACCTTCACTTAAGGTGGTACTGTGCCCGGAGGATTCTGGTGCAGTGAAGGTGGAGTTTTTCCTGTATTGCTACTTTGAAGATTGGCCATTTAACAAAAGGGGAGAATGTAAGAGGGCAGTGTTGACAGCTCAATATAAATGTGTGTCGATAACATTTCTGCATGCCCAGGTTTACCTTCCATGAATTAGAAAGATTTTTCTTGTTTGTTGTACCTGTTGGAAATACAACTATTAAAAAAAAATCTGCCCCTGTGCCTGATTTCTTTGTTTCCTGTAAATGTCCCCGAGCTTATAACAATTGTTGGTCTGGTAGTAAAACATAGTTTCACATCTGGGAAGGTAGATGTTGGCTGTACTGTTCCACTTGCACTGTGATTTGGCCTCAGCTGGTCTCCATGACCCACAGGGTATTGTGTATTTGTCGCAAGATCTGGTATGTCACTTTGAGGACTTATGTCTGTAAGGTAAGTCAAGTTTTAGGTATTCATCCACTTTTTTATCTTTAGTTTTGGAGTTTGCAAATAATCAGAAGCAGTCATTCTTTACTTTGGGAAAAAAACCTTTATTTAGGAAAAAATTACATATATGTATATCTATATGTAAAATATCTTAAACAGGACAAATTAATAGCTTGGCAGGAATATTTAGCAAACTTATACAGAGGAAATTGAGAGATGACAGTGAAAAGTAATCACTCTGAAATTATGCACTCAGATAAGATTTGCTGAAAATACAAAGTTGTGCCCTTTGACTTAAAAAAAAAAAATTAGCCCTCACTGGTTTGGCTCAGTGGTTAAGAGTGTCAGCGTATAAACTGAAGGATCAAGGGTTCAATTCCCAGTCAAGGGCACGTACCTCAGTTACAGGTTCTCCCCAATCTGGTCAGTGTGCATGCGGTAGGCAACCAATCAGTATGTTTCTCACATTGATGTTTCTCTCTTCCCCTCTCCTTCCCTTCCTCCCACTCTCTAAAAATCAATGGGAAAATATCCTCAGATGAGTTAAAAAAAAAAAATTTTTTTTTTAATCAACTATACAAGTATAGTATGAGAAAACTGCTGGGTAGAGGTGTTTAAATTTTATGGGTCAACATCATCTCTACTACTTTGTCTCTAATGGGTATATCCAGACAAAAGGTTTTTGTGTGTGTTTTATGACAAAAATTGTAATATCTACTTCATAATTTCTGAAATCTTGGTCACTAAAAACTTATGGTTATGTGACTTGAATGAATGAATGAACTTAAATGTAATAGTTTATCAAATTCATAGCATTTATAGGTTATGAGTTTAATCTAGAAGGTGCTATGATAAAACACATGGAGGTATGTCTACCTCAAAATTGTTTTTTAATAAAGTGTTGCTCAGCATTGTCATTTATTTGTAACATGTTTCACTATATATTTTCTAATGTATTTTTACAGCTCTTTAAGCATATACTTTTTAAAAATGCTTTTTAAAATTTAATGCCTGATTAATATTTTGGAATGATATTAAGTGTTAGATTTATTGTACCCTCATTCTGTCTATGTCTATTAGTGTAGTTTGGTAGGATAAATCTTAAATTCTGGTGTGATTTTTTTTTTAAAGGTTTGACACTTAACATTCTACTAAGATGCAGAAATGTACCAAGAGATTTTTTAAAACCAGTTTCTGAAGGTTTTATGGTGAGCTGATTTGGCCAATATCTCGCTGTTTTTGTCCTAAGTTTTCTAAATCCTACTACTACACAAATTTAGTTTGAAGCATTATGCAGGTTTTTAGGGATTTTATCTTCCTTCTCCAGACAAGGATTCATTTAGGCCAGTGATGGCGAACCTTTTGAGCTCGGCGTGTCAGCATTTTGAAAAACCCTAACTTAACTCTGGTGCCGTGTCACATATAGAAATTTTTTGATATTTGCAACCATAGTAAAACAAAGACTTATATTTTTGATATTTTATATATTTAAATGCCATTTAACAAAGAAAAATCAACCAAAAAAATGAGTTCGCGTGTCACCTCTGACATGCGTGTCATAGATTCACCATCACTGATTTAGGCGAACCAGAGTTAGAGATTCACATCTTACACACTAAACTCACCATGCAGCTTTCACAAATTGCCATTCCTAACAACCTGAGGATGCCAGTTAAGGAGAAAATGTGTTTGATGCCTGGCACTTGAGTTTGCAGGTAATAATTATGCAAACCTAAGGTTGAGCACTGCTCTATATGTACATGAAATAATACTTGTCACGATCACGAGAAATCATTGCTTGACACCAGATAAACTTTAATAGCTCCTCTTCCAGTGTTAACCATTTGTCTACTGAGCATTATTTTAATTACTTGCTCATTAAAATTTCTAGTACTCCAGTCCTGAGATTGCCTCACATGTCCCTTAAGAGTGTGTGTGTATAAATTCATATTTGTAAGCATAGATAGTTGTGTTCCCACCCCCATGCCTGCTGCCACTCTCCTTTCTCTATGGGAAAGGAAGAGTTGATTTTTTTCATTTTACCATTATGTACTTGCTGTGAATGGTATGTTAGGGCAGTAATTCTTGATTACTAAAAGATTTTCCCCCCCAACTACCTGAATGTTCTAAATGAAGTTGTTCTTGGCTTCAGTAGCTCTATAGTTATTTCCATTCTTTGACCAGTTTTTTAGAATGCAATTTAAGATCGGTTGCCTTAGTTCATTTTAATTTTTGGCATTTTTTAAATTTGCTATTTATGTAAGCTTAAGTCTCTGCTCATTCTTAATTTTTTTTTTTTTCCTCATGCAAGGACATACTTAGAGAGGGGGTGGGGGGAGGAGAGAAAGAGAAACATTGATTGGTTGCTTTCCTTATGCTCCCTGAGGATTGAACCTCTACAACCCAGGTACGTGCCCTGACCAGGAATTGAACCAGCAACCCTTTGATACACAGGATGACACTCAACCAACTGAGCCACTCCAGCCAACCCTGAATTCATTTTGTGGATAAGTTTTTGGTTCTTATGTCAAAGTGAAAGTACTTTTTCCCTAATGTAACATGCACATAAAATACTTTTTAAAAATCACATATGAAAGTATTTGGAAGAGTTTAAAATCATTTTTTCTTTTTTGAAGTACAATTTTGGCCTTTTCTTACGGGTGACTGAAATATCTTGGTTAAATAAATGCATAGCTTGAACCAATTCTTAAAGATGTGCCTGTAAAATTCACTCCTTTAATTTTTTTACTTTAGAATCATGAGTCTGAAAGTTATCTACTCCCCCACATAAAGTAGTATCTCTCTGCTTTCAGCAAACCATTTTCAAATATTTTAAGGTAATTGGAGTGATTTTCCCTTGGAAACTATATTGGTGTAAAGAACCAAAAGGAGGAATAATGCCTTGGCCTTTTTGTACTGCTCGAATATGAACTGTCCTTTGGAAGCAAATCTCTTTCATACAGTCATTCACGCCAGTATCAAAATGTGCTTTGGTCAGAACAGACATAATAGATAGGGCCATGAACTCTGGAGGGTGAAATAAAATGCAAAGTTATTTGAGTGGTTGGTTTTGATGAAAAGTATTTTGGGGTAATATTTCCCAATATGGGATTTTGTTCATTTACCCCCCCCCCCCCCCCCCCACTTATAAACCATTTGCTCAAGATGGAATGACAGATGGACTTAAGGACTTAAGCTGGCACGGCTTTACAAAGATGTGTTTAATTTTGTTAGCATTCCTAGTCATCAGGAGTAATTCTACAATTACTCATGTATGTATTTCTTGAGAGCTGTTGTCCAGGTTATTAGTGATCCTGGCTGGAAAAGAATGGCAGCTTCACCCATTAAAGAAACCTTTACCTTGTTTTTAGCCAGTAATTTTTGGGGTACAGCTCTAGAATTGTGAGTGGGGAAGGGTACTGTGAGTTACAAACTTACCTAGTAACTTACATTATTTTTGGAAACATTTGCCCCAAGAAGTAGGCTGTGGTAATGCCAGATCTCAGATGTTAAGCTGACCTCATGGTTTTGTTTTAATCAAATAGGTATATTATTGATCTTAGCATCTCATACATATGTGTGGGTATTTAATATTAAAACATGTTTTAGGAAATTATCTTCAACATGAATGACTCAGTTTAAAATTAGCAGTAAGAAGTGTCTCAGCACACTTTTCCTGGGATGAATTTAACAGGATTTTCACTTTCTGTTCTTGTTCATGTTGACCAGCCTTAATGACTATGGGAGGAAGAAGGTAGATGTGCCTTAACACATTTGTTAATATTTGTTAGCTAGTTATTCAAACATGAGATTCAAGAAGTCAGATTTTTTTAATGTAATTATTTCTATGGAGTGTCATATATAAAATACTTTTATTTTTATTTTTTTTGTTTACTTAGTGTTCTCATACTTGCAGTAAACGGCTGTATTTGTGTGGTATTTTTTTTTTTAATTTGACCAGAGAGAACACTTGATTGTGTTAGAACAACAAATGGTTTTGTCTTAATCCTTAACACATAGCATTTTAGAAATATAATTTGAATGAATGACAATAAGGACCAAGCATTTTCTGTGATTTCCACTTTTATTCTTGTAATCTTGAATTCAAGCCTCGTGCTAGTCTGTTTCCAGTGTGTGCGGCCACAGTGGGACTCCACCACTTGCACACCTTCGGGATGGTGTGTTTCACATCCACTTTCATTCCGTGTCCCTTTAACAGCCCCAGTCCCCTCCACAGTTTTGCAGTACTGTCGCTTTTGCATCCCCACTGCCCTACCCTCTTGAATTCCCCCAATCCCCGTTCTACTGCAGTTGGGGCTATGTCATAGCTTCCCAGAAGGTTACCTTACAGAACCCCCTTTGCAGTGGCCTTAGATACTATTTTTAACAGGATCTTTATTTTCAAAAGTAGTTATTTTGGGTTAATGTGCTCCATAGTAGAACAGAGAATAGTTCTAACTAGTAATGGCTGGTGGGAAACCAAGGAAACATTTCCCTCCTGTTGTTTTTTTTTTTAAATGGGGATCTGAGGTCAGAGTACCCAGTTCAGTGGAAAGACCACAGGGGTGTGGTATCCTGCCCCTGGCACTGTAAAGATGCACAAAGAAAGATCACCATCTTACAACACCGAGCTGCTCTTAAATCCACTGTCTGAAACTGCTTGCCAGTTTTACACGTCAGTTGGTGTGTTCGGTATGGATTATAAGCCTTTCCTACATTTTAAACTCTTTCATGGTTTATGTAGTTTTAGAAGCTCCCTTAGAATTGGCTTTAGGGGTTTTATTCAACCTTTGAGTTTTAGATGAAAATACAAATGTAGGCCTCTGTTATCCCGGCACCTTCCTGAATGGAGCATCTTGGCTCCAGAGGTCAAGGAGGAGAAGACTCCCTGGGCAGTGACTCTGCTTGTGTTTGTTCTGAGCCACACCTAGATGGTTTTCTGTCATAACTGTGCATTGTTTAATGTGTGCTAGAATCTTCAACAAATACCTGCTTTGGGAGTCAAAAGGTAAGGACACTTTACAACATGTTCAGTAATTTTTTAACTGGGAAGGTAAATAAAACAGGAAGGGAAAGTTTTTCCAAAACAATCAAAATTTACAGTTTTGGAAGAAGAATTCTGAAGTGTTTACAGACCTCCTTTCTCAGATGCAACATGGAATATTTAAACAGTTACTTTGGCGATAGGTATGTGTGAGAGAAAATACCACAGGTGACATCTGTGAATGTCAGAGAAAGTCAAATCCAGATCCATGAGAGGCCAATTTTAATCTCATGACATAAAGTACAATTTTAAAAAGCAAATGCAACCTTAGTGCCCCTGTATAATGGAGTGCTCACTATATGCAGGTGCTGAGAATAAAGTCAAGACATTAGTATGAAATTACCCAGGGTTCTGGGGCAGCTGGATTATCAGCCAAGTAGTGAAATATCCTTGCAGATATTTTGTGGGAAAAACTTACTACAAAGGTAGTGTATCCTTAGAGAAATAATTAAATTCTAGGTTGTCTGCGTTAGCATATGCTTCCTACATTAAAGAGTTTGACTACCCAAATATGAAAGCCTTTGTTCTTGTTTAATTTTTGACTTCTATTAATGAGAAACTTACCTGCATTAACAAAAGACATAATCTGCTAAATGGAACAATTTTAGAGCATAATTCCTAGTGCACTGGGTAGGCCTCTAGCTAAGGGATTAATTTTTTGCTTTAAAATAGCATTGTGCCCCAGGTCCTCTGTATACACATTTTTGTTTTCAATGTCCCCAAACTTCCTTTGCCACCGACTCTGGCCCCCTAGTGGCAGGTCCGCCTTCATGTCCTGCTTCCACTTCTCTGAAATGACAGGTTAGTTTGATGTTACTGATTGCTGTAGTTAATGTTTCTTGCTTTCTGTGTTTGTGCCCTTTCTGGCTAGAGTGTAGGTTTCATTTGTTGATATGGGTACTATCCTAGGCACTGGGCTCAAAGGATGAGTTGGCAAATACAGCTTTTATGAAGATTGTGGGGTAAGGGTGGTCTTCATTTTTTTTAAGATATATTTTTATTTCAGAGGAAGGGAGAGGGAAAGAGAAACATCAGTGATGAGAGAATCATGGATCAGCTGCCTCCCTCATGCCCCCCCATTGGGGAATGAGCCTGCAACTCAGGCATGTACCCTGACCAGGAACTGAACTATGACTTCCTGGTTCATAGGTTAATGCTCAACCACTGAGCCACACTGGCTGGGCTTATCTTTTTTTATTATTTCAGAGAGGGAGGGGGAGAGAGAAACATCAATTATGAGAGAGAATCATTGATTGGCTGCCTCCCACACATCCCCCACTGGGGATTGAGCCCACAACCCAGGCATGTGCCCCTGACCGAAATCGAACCTGGGACCCTTCAGTCTGCAGGCCAGTGCTCTATCCACAGAGCCAAACCAGCCAGGGCTGGGCTTATCTTAAAAAACAAAACAAAACACGTGCAATTTGAAATTGCAGATATAATGTAGTTGCCACTTTGCCCAAGAAACACTGACACCTGAGCTCCACAACAAAACCAGACATGGAGTATGGCTACTAAAAGCCACCCTGTATCCCAGGGGATGTCTTTTTTACAAGGACATTTGTGGTTTTGCCATGATAGCCTGCACCTGTTCTCAGTATACACCCGATTTGGCTTATCAGGCATTAAGAGTGCGGAAAAGGGGGAAACCACACCCCGTGCTGAATGCAGGTTTATCGAGACTAAACTCCCGGAAGGTTGTATGGATTGTGACAACTGGTATTTGGAACACTCCAGTCTTCCCCCTTACTGAGATGGCTTATTTATCGCTGATCTTTTGAAAGTATTGTTTCATAGTGAAGATAGGACTTTGCCTATCACTTATTTGGGGCTTGTAGAGGATTACAAAAAGCATTGAGTGGAAAAGACTGAAATCCATGGTTTAATGCCTCTGGTTTTTCAAAGCACCTCTATTTGTAGACTGTTTTTTGGCCTCATACCTGTGCAGACTTCTATTTTCTCTCAACTACACAAAATCACACTCTTCTGTTTCTCCCACATACTAATTCAGAATTTATTTCTCATTAAGACTACACTATCTTTAGTTTCAACAGTTAAGGGAATAATCTGGAATATGCTCATTCCTATATTGAAAATGACTTGTGTGCCTCTAAAACTAGAAGTAATTAAAGCTGCAAAATTCAAGCCTTTGCTTTTAAATTATTTGAAAGAAATACTTAGCACTAAATGTTGTTGCTTATTCTTTGACCCAAAAATAATGCTAGTTATTTATCTGAGTAAAGACCCAGAAATGTGCACAAAGATGCCTTTATAAGGATATTGATTTGATTATGGTGTTCGCAATAGGAAAGAAAACGAAAGCAACCCAAGCAGTAGCAGGGAATTTGGTGGCGGGCAAGTTATAATACAGCGTTACAATGGATTTCCAACTTTAAAGATTTTTTGAACTTAGTTGATACCTTTATGCCATGGTAAATGAATAAAAGCAAAGCATAAAAATGATTTTTAGGATCTGGTTTTGAAGAAAAATACATGCTTAAGACTAGATTTGTCTGTATCAAATGAGAGTGGCTGCTCCTGAGAAGTGGAGATACTAGGGTTTGCAGGGGTTGGGGGTGGGGGTGTTTCTGCACACAGTATGTATGTAGTACTTGGAGGAAAAGTGATTAAGTGTGCATATTAGCTTTTCTCCAAGATACAGAGAATGATAATTTTACAAGAAATGTACATATAGCATCAGCTCCAAATATCTTGGAACTAAAACTTTAATGTTATTTTATCTAGAAACATAGGCTAGTACCACACGGGAACAATATTGACAGGCTGTCTTGAGTCTTGGCTTTTACCTTATTTTCTGTTACTGAAATTTGTGGGGGTTTTTTTAATTTGAGGATCATTTTCATGATTTTTATGTTGTTACCCAAGAACTGTCCTAGTATTTATGAAAAACAATTGAATGGACATTTTGAGGCATAATATAGAATATGCTGAATTTAAAAATATTTGTAATACTGTGGAAAAGTTTCTCAGTAGTATACTAAGATCATTTGTCGTGTAGATTATGAAATTATTTGAAAATTTTGGAATGTTCAGTGCTCGAACAAAAGGGAATGAGAAACATTTGTCGTAAAGTCTTTTTGTATGTGCATTGGATCTAAAATTGCCTTTGTTTCCTGTGCAGCTCAAAGCTTGGATTACTGCATGCCGCTAGTGAACAGCGAGGCAGAAGATGATGCTGACAAAATGCACATCGATAGAGAGTTTGCTGTTGAAACAGGTGGGAGTGGACAGTTTCCTGTTAGCTGCAACAACAGTCCAATGGTCGAAGACACCACACAGCAGGAGGGTGGTTCTGTTGGACCAAAAGAAATAGAAATATATACTGTTTCAGCAATGCAGACCCCTTGTCGTTGCAAGAATCAGTATGCATATTATTTCTAACAGCTTCTTTCAAATGAGTTTTGCACTTTGTTGTCTAGTGTTTCAAAGAATGTTATAATTTGCATATCTTGGGCAAGTTTGTAGATACAAGGATAAGTGTTTTTGGTGCATTCTATGGATATGAAAAATATAAGTGCAATCTCTATATTTTGATTTTAAACTTTTGCTTAATGTGCCTTGTTTAATTTTAATAAGGTTTTGCATTTTTTCTGATGGAGGACTTTGGGTGAATATACTGAATGAACGCCTATTGCTAGTAATTTCAAAGCGATTAGCAGCCAGAAGTCTGACTCGCCATAAACATTGAGAACTAGTAAACATTGTGGTTTTACTTGTAACCAGTCGCGCCAGTACAGAATCTATCAGTCGACGCTCAGTGGTTGCTCTGGTTTCTGTGCCACACACTCTAGGTCTAGTAAAATGCTGACCACCGTGTCTCACAAAACACATTCTATACACTAACATTTTTAGTATATTAAAATTTTAGTATTGATAGTCATTATCCATTTTTAAAAGCCAAAGTCTCAGTTTCTTTTAGCTTTTTAAGATTTATCCATTTAGTTCATGCTTTTTTTCTACAATCTTATTTAGGTACCATAAAAATATTTTAGCCATTCTTTTACTGTATTATTATATTTAGAAATAGATACTGGCTTTTTAAAATTTTTTATTATGTCTTTATGCCAAATTCTCTACTGGGGATAAAAGATTATATATTTTGTTTCCCAGACTTACATGAAAATAATCATTTCTGTTCAAAAAAATGTATACATCTTTCTAGAAGCTACAGAATTGTTATGGGAGGAGTCACCTTTTTGCCAAATAATTAAATGAATCAAAGCCAGTTTGTTTTTTTTTTTTAATGGCATTGCTACATGCTTTTAAAAAGGCAGAAGTAATCACTCTTTAATCTTCAAACATTAATTCCCTGGGTTTTCAGGTTAAATTTAATACCAAAATGAACATAACATTTAAAAAAGCCATAATTTTTTTCAAGCCCAGCTCATCCCATATATAGGTGCCAAGTAAGCATCCTCATATTTTCCGTCATTTCATTTATAACATTATCTGACTGAATAAGCAAACATTAAAATAGCTAAAGATTACTTGTAGCAGATAAGTAAATGGGTGAGTCCAGAAAGGCAGTTTGGTACAGAATAAAGAACAGAATAAAGGAATTGGAGCTGGCCAGTGGGGCTATGTCTTAGCCATTTTCTAGCATGTCTGCTATTTGCATGCTCAGTTTTATTAGATTTCTTACAATGATATGAGGTGATATACTAACCTTGATTTTGAGATTGCATAATGCACTAAAGGAAAGCAGTACTCACACGGTGAACATTAAAAAAAGTGAGTCTCGTTAACTCAGATTTCTGAGGCCATGCTCATTTACCTTTGCAGACCCATTCACTGAAAATCGGATTTTCACCTTTGTTGGTAGTATACCAGTTATTAATAACTATCAAACTTGCCACCATACCCATGAGTTTTATCACCCAGGAACAGTTGTTTATACTTTAAAAAAAATTTAAATATTTCCCTGGAACAGCTTGTTTTTTTCCTTTTTATTTCACTTCATGTTTAGTTCTTGAAACACTTGCTCTCTACCCTTGAGTTTTACCTAAATAGAAAAGCTATCATTTACTTTTTTTAAAAGTTGTCATAATCTTCTGAAGAATTTATGATAATTATTAAACTATGATTGGCACTTAAATTGCCAGGAAATTGATGATTAATGGAATGTTTAGGAGATGTTTGTTCATTGAACAAGCTGTGATTTTTTTGTTGGCAGGGAGATTTGCAAGACACACAAAAACCTGTGTTCGAGTACAAGTCAGAGGTCTATAGGCGGTGAACCCAAAAGTGTCCCCTTCAAGGGACAGGCGCACTGTGTGAGATGTTAGGGTGACCAGATATGCAAAATGGGTCCTCATCTATTATAGCTTAGCTCTTCTGTGTTTAATATCATACCATGCTTTAATAGCGCAGAACATTAAAATTTAATATTAGTAAGCAAGACATAATTTTAGATCATTCTCTATACTGTGCTGTGAACTCCTGTGAACATGAATATTAACTCTCTAGTGTCATTATACAGAAAAATACCTTGTAATTGCCTATTCCCATGTGCCCAAACGTTTTGTGACTGACATTTTTTTTGTAAGACATCCTTCTTTTAATGGATGCAGATTAACGTACCAACATTTTCCAGTATAAGTTGTTTTTAAAAGTGGAACCTTGGATGTCATGATCACCTTAATTGCTGAACTCAGAAGAAACTTCAGAACTGCCATTGGCCCAAGACTGTGCATGAGAACCATTAGCTCCTGCCCGTGGTCGCTGTGCTGGGCACTCTGCGGGGCTGCTCGGTGGCCCTGGGCAGGAGGACCGTTAGTTCTGAGTGTGAAAGGCAAAGCGGTTCCTCTGGATATTCCTGTGTACGCTCTCCTGACTTGTGAGGAAAGTCCGAGGAGCTGCCGTAGTTCACCTGCTTCATAACCGCTTTCCTCTTGTTAAGTGCTGGAGAAGTTTGTGTTTTACTTCAGCCTTTTGTGGGAATCCCTACATTCAGTTCTGATGGACTTTCTGAGGGGTGATTTTAAAAACCTTTCTCCGAGAGGAGACTTAAAATGGGAAGTTTTTTTGACAGCTTTTCAGTACCATTGGTATTTTTCATGCAGTATATTTGTCAACTTAAGTTTTTTTAATTTTTGGCTTCCCAACACTCCTGAAATGGATAAATGTTTCCTTTCTTACCAGGCAAATGCTGCCGTTGTGTTTTATTTTAAAATCTATGTATGGTTTTCACTTTGGAAAAGGAACTGGTTTGTTTAAAAGAAAAGAAACTGAATAAGTCTTTTAAAATTGTAGCAGCAATGAAGCATTTTATAGTTTCTCCTCCCCTCTGGTTCTGAATTTTGGTGACAGGTGTATTTCTTAATGCAGATATGAAAAACAGTAGCTCCATATCGAATACATTGACAAACGGATGTGTCATCAATGGACATTTGGACTTCTCTTCCACGACTCAGATCAATGGGATGGAAAGCAGGAATAACCAGTGCTTAACAGGATCTAATGGAATTAGCAATGGATTAGTTCCAGGACCACCATTTCCGAGTAGCCAGGGTTCTCTCTGTGTTAATGGGACTGAGGAGCCAGAAAAGACCATGAGCGTTAACCCTGAGATGTGCGGTTCTCTGCACCTGAATGGGAGTCCAAGTAGCTGCATAGCTAATAGACCTTCCTGGGTGGAAGATATTGGGGAAAATTTGCACTATGGACATTACCACGGGTTCGGGGACACTGCTGAAAGCATCCCTGAGCTTAATAGTGTAATAGAGCATTCCAATTCTGTGAAGGTGGAAGAAAGATATGACATTGCCGTCCTGGGTACCATGAACCTCTACCATGGCTCTTAAAGGCAAGTGGCCGGGCTCTGTCTGGAAGCATTAATCCTTCCTAGTAACCAACTCAGAATACTAATGTAGCATCAACTTTTAAAGGAATGCCACGACTTGTCCTATTTTTTTATACTTTAACTTTCTGACAAAGCAAACTTGTATTTATACAAGTTCCTCGTGAGTCCTAGTGAAAGCACGAGTGGGGCATATTTAGTGCATCAGAGTTTCTTCCGTAGGTAGCGAGACTCTAACGATGCACTTTTGGAATTTAATTTTTCTGCTGCCAATCTGTCACCATAAATTGGCAATTTTTCCTTTTGTCAAATATCTCATAAAGATAAATTGGAGGCAGTTAAAGAGGTGCTTGGTGATTTAACTCTTTGCACATGGGCATCATTTTGAAAAGCTTGCTTTTCCCTCATTCCTGCAGAATTTTTGACAGAAGACAGCTATTTCCCTATGCAAGGTCCAGCCTTACAAAGATGACTTGCAGTGATTTGTATGAAGAAAAGAACATTTGTGCTTTTCAAAGTTCTTTCATTGAAACTTTGCAACTTGACATGTAAAGGTCTCACTTGTAGACACACACAGTGGTTTGGACACATAAGTCATGTCCCTTCTTTCCTGATGTAACTCACTGCCTGGGTTTCATTGAAAACACATGCAGCCAGGGACTGACTTCTGATTGATAGTTTTTATTACACATTTCCTACTTTGTCTCTAGAATTTTTACCGCAGATAACGGTTTCCTTTATATGTAGTGGAAGTTACTATTCGTAGGAACTGTCAGGTCAAAATGCGTAACTGACCATTCTGACTTATATTTTCTTTTTTCTTTGTTTTCCGGGGGTTTTCTGCTTTAAAATATATACCACTATGTATATCCAGTAAACTGAGAGAATTTTGAATCTCTTTTAATAAAATTGTTAAGTTTATGGTTTTATAGAAATTAGCTTTTGTTTAGATGACACTGTGGTTACACTGTGCAAATATTGTAATGGGTTTTTACTTTTCTGGTTTTTGTAATAAAAATTGGTGAGGATAGAGAAAATGTCAAATGAACAAGCCAATGTTCTAGCGTGTTACTAACATTTTGTTGTTTTTTTAAACTGTCCTTTACAAATTGAATTAAAAAAATCCTCTCACACTCAATTTGTTCCTAGGGTGTAGTTTCTTTCCTCGTGAGGAGTATGTGTAT
>NW_005371371.1:1983615-1991618 GCF_000412655.1 Myotis brandtii
AGGGAGGTAGGAGTTAGTATTGCCTTTCATTTTGCTTGTAAGATTTTACTTTATTCTTCTGATTCCTGCCATGTAGTATTTTTTAATCTCCTTTGATATATACTCTAGTTTTATGTACACTTTGTCTCACTGGATGCGGGGTGGCAGGAGGGCAGGTAATAAAGTGCTATCAGCTAACAGTATTGTCCTTGTGTTATTTTCATAAATGACAACAACCATACTTGACTGAACTTTTTTGGGTCAGCAGATATTAATGAATATAAGCCTTTTAAAATTTTAAGTTATAATTAGTAAATGGCCATTCCGGCATGCCTGTATATGTTATTTAAGCCCTAGCTGGTTTGGTTCAGTGGATGGAGCGTCAGCCTGCAGACTGAAAGGTCCTAGGTTCAATTCCGGTCAAGGGCGAATGCAGTGGGGGGGCATGCAGGAGGCAGCCAATGAATGATTCTCTTTATCATTGATGTTTCTATCTCTCTCTCTCCCTCTCTGAAATCAATAAAAATATATTTAATAAAACATAAATAAAACACTCGTTAATTTATGCATATTATTGTAAAACTTAAGAGACCAAAATGAAGGAGCATTAGGCTTTGGAAGTGTCACAAAAATGACTCTCATGAGAACAAGAATCTGCTTGTGTCATCGCCACCTTCTCCCATGCCCATGCGGGCTCAGTAATCAAGCTCCAATCCTAGATGGCCTTGGAAACCTTTTTAACTGACTGACCCGAGAAGCTCCCCAAACAAGAGATGAACCCTAGTGCCATTTATTCCATGCTTGACAATTTTGTATTTCAGAGACTTCCTAGTTAATATTTGCTGAAAAACATTAAGTGGATCTCTTAAAAATATACTGAAGGTCAGAACATTTGGTTTGTCTTGGAAGCGGGACAATGGCTGCTTCTTGGGGGTAAAAATATTGCCTGGAATCTATAGTAGGGCAATATCCCCACTTCGGTGGGTATTGATGAAAATAATATTTGGCCATATTATTGTTGAGTCTTTGACAGTACATTGTTTAGAGGTACATAAGGAAGTTTTGATGGAATTATATCATGCCTAGAACTTGCTTCAGAATAATATAGAAAAGTGAGTGGAGACAAAGCTCAAATCAGATTGAATATGAGTTAATGTTGACACCAGGTCCATGAAAGTTCATTATTAGACTTTGTAATATTGGGGGGAGCTGATTTTAGGACTTTAAGAAGAAAAAGAATATCCTATACTTTAAAAATTTGTGGACGTCATTTTAACACTGATTAAAAATAAGCTTATATTTTGCTATGTTTAAGTCACCAAAATTCATGCTGAAATATTACAATTGTTCACTGATTCCAAACTTTTTAGTTTCAAGACCCTTTTAGATACTTACGTGGTTTGTTGTTGTTGTTGTTTTTTCTTTTCTAATTCTCACCCAAGAATATGTTTTAATGATTTGAGAGAGAGTGAAACATCAATTGCTTGTCTGCCATACAGTGACCCAACCAGGGGTCAAATTTGCCCTAACTGGGAATTGAATTCGCAACCTTTGGGAGTACAGAACAGTGCTCCAACCAACTGAACCATCCAGCCAGGACAGGTGCTTGTATTCTTAAATACTAGTGGCAAACAATTGGAAAGTGAAATAAGTCCATTTATGGTAACACCCAAACTGAAATACCTAGGAATATAACGTAAAAGGTATTCAAGACCACTACACTGAGAACTAAAGCATTGATGAGAGAAAGAGGCCTAAATAAATGTTCGGTTGAAGTCCTTAAAATCTGGCCTCATACAGATAATTGAGAAAGAGAGAGATATTTTAACAGCCTTTGGAGTTAGTTAATCATGGGTATTTGATGTAACATAGAAACCACAGTGGTAGTTTCTTAAAGGTTAATTGCCATGTTGAATCAGAAACCAAATTCAATGAATGTATTGTACTCAGTTACATCAAATTTGTTTATCTTGCACTTTGAATGGACCACTAACCCATTCTTGATTTTATAACATCATGTATTAGCTATTTGGAAAATATTCTTTAACTGAGTTCTGCAGATCTTCCAAATGTTGAAACATCCCATTTATTCAGTATTAAAAATCATGGAAATCAAAGCTGTCAAGTACATGGTAGTGAATACATGTTTTGCAACATTCTAATTTTTGCTTGAAAGCTCACTTTTTATCAATGGCCAGAAATACTGTCAGTTGCTTTGAAGTGGCAGCATCACTTGGTTAATTTTTTAAAATCCTGTTGGACAAACATTCAAGTCTTAATAAGCATAGTTTGTCAATCATTCTTTCAAATAAAAATGTTTTCAGAAAAGAAAACTATTTACGGTGTAACACAACCGCCAGACAACCCCTCAAATTCACATAAATGAGTTTGACTCAGGCACATGGGATGTTTTTTGCCCCCCCCCCCCCCGGCCCCGTTACAAATAATGCAGGAATGAACATCTCTCTGCAGACTTCTCTCTGGTTTTGTAGGGTGGGGAACTATGATTAGATTCGGTCTTAAAAAGTTAGACTAGCTGCTTTGGTGGATAATCCTACAGTTAGGAATTCAGAATTTGGATGGTGATTTTAGAAGTGAGAATGAAATTAAGAAAGAAGCTGCAAAGGCTGAGTGGAGTAAAGAGGCTTGAAGGCTCAGACAAGGGAAGAAGAAGGCATCCTTGGGATGTCTGTGTCCCCCGGGGCCCATCAGCAGACAGAAACCACACAGTGATTTAGAGAGAAATTTAATATAAAAAATAGCTAAGCTATAATGGGAGTAATGATGGCTGAGAAGAACATCTGAATGTGTGCCAGGGCTGAGGCTGAGGACTTGGGAAATGCAGGCTTGAAAAAGGGTCCCGTTCCCAGGCTGCATGCTGAGCTGTGGTCCCAGCCCATTGGATGGCGAGGGCCCTGAGTGCCTGGACCAGGGCAGTCCACAGTCCCTGCAAGCAGGGAGTACGTTTCTGTGATGGAGGCAAGCTGAGGCTGGCGGGGGCACCCGAGGTCGCTGCTGCCAGCTGGAGGCCTGGAGTCCGTGTGGGAGGTTCACAGTGAGGTGGTCACCAGGCCCTGGCTTCAGTGTCACTGACGGAATGACTGAGTCAGAGCACCCCCAGATATTCCACCACCACACTAGCAAACACACACACACACACACACACACACACTACCAATGAGCGTGCAGTAGGGGCAAGAAAGTACAGAACAGCACATCCCAACCTGGAAGAGACCCCATTCTGCTGTGCCCTGCACTGACAAAGCTCAGCATCATGCCCACGGTGATGGAGGAATGCTTGGAGTCCCGCCCGTTATCATGGGGCCTTGCCAAAGGGGGAGTTGGACGTCAGCGCCATGAGTCGACACCTGGCACAGCGTCCATTCGGGACGTGCCTTTGTCAATCTTCACAAATAATTGTTTCTTTGGTCACTTCTTGGAATCTCATATTTCTATGAATTTTATGTGTACAAAATTAAATTTATTTTTTCTTCTGTTAATCTGCCTTAGGTCAATTAATTATTAGGCCAAAGAATCTAGAAGGAAAAGGTTCCCTCCCCCTACCGACTCCCACCTGCAGGAGAGGTAGCCTCAGAGAGGGAGAGAGGGAGGGGAGGCAGTGCGGGGAGGAAAGGCACAAAGACATCAGCATTTGTGTTTTTGTTTTTTCATTTTATTGCTGGGTATTTTGTGTGTTTGTTTCTTTAGGAAGATCTGAAACAAATACATTTAAATAAAAACATTTTAACTAAATAGGAAAGATTGGATTAGAACAGTTTTGCCTGGTTCATCTAAGTCCCTCCCAATTTTCACAATTCCACTCCCTAGCATCTCCCTGAACTTCAAGATTCTGATGGAGCCCGGCCAGTGTGGCTCAGTGGCCGAGCATTAACCTATGAACCAGGAGGTCATGGTTCGATTCCTGGTCAGGGCACATGCCCAGGTTTCGGGCTCGATCCCCAGCGTGGGCTGTGCAGGAGGCAGCCGATCAATGTTTCTCTCTCATCATGGATGTTTCTCTCTCTCCCTCTCCCTTCCTCTCTGGAATCAATAAAAATGTTATTAAAAAAAAAAAGGTTCCGATGCGGTTGGAAAACAGCTCTGGTTTTTCTGTTTTACCCTTTATGACTGCCATGGTGCCATCACCAGTGAATTTTATTTAAATTGTTTTTAGAAATAGCAGCTCCAGCGCATCAGCGAGTCGGACCCATTCCCTTTCTGCTAAAAAATGTCATTACAGTCATTTGTTGGTACTGCTTTTCTGGCAGTTCATATAATTCAAGATAATCTACGCCAATTTTGCAAGCAAAACAACACGGACCACTACATCAAATAGCACATTAAATCTCCAGTACTGGTACATAGCAGTGACATTATTTCCTTATTTCAGTAGTTCTGAAATTCTCTCCAGAAGAGAAAGGGGGGTTGGGGGGATGTGACAGGCCTCCAACAGAACAAGGCCTCTTTCATTCCAGACAGAATGGGATCCTCCGCCCACAGGCCGGGGGACCCAGGATTAAAATTACAGCTATTGAAGTGTGCCCACTAGGTTACATAACAAGAAGAAACATGTTAATATATATGCCAGTAATGACAACCATTAGCAATCTCTGTCTCCATCATTGAGCATCTGGGTATGACAATGGCAAGATTCTACAACAAAGGGAATTCATGTAGCATTTTCCTCATGGAGGGAAAATCTCTTTAACAGAGGTGACGACAGACCTGGGGTCAGGTGAATAGAATGACGACAGACTTGGGGTCAGGTGAATAGAATGGACGCTGTGTGGACCCGTTCAAATGAGACTCTCATCTTAGATCAGTGGTTCTCAACCTTGGCTGCACATTAGAATCACCTGGGAATCTTTTTAAAATCCTGATTTCTGGGCCTCATCCTCCGGAAATTCTGTTTCTTTGTTACTAATGTTGTGGCCCCACCCCATAACAAAGAAACAGAATTTCCGGAGGATGAGGCCCAGAAATCAGGATTTTAAAAAGATTCCCAGGTGATTCTAATGTGCAGCCAAGGTTGAGAACCACTGTCTTAGATGATGAGGCAAATAACCATTAGCCACAGGAGCAGCAGCAGATTCTCGCAGCAACAACGTAAGGAAAGAAAAACAACGCCAGGTTGATGACCACCCGCGGGAAATCTGACCAGAACCTCATCACGTGTGCTGCCTGTTCATCTGGTTGACAGCTCCCACCTGGTGAACACTCTGCGCGTTAATTTTTGCTGTTAAGGTAATTGGCGTGGTGTCTGCCTCCTGGGGAGCCCTGGCTGACACACGGAGTGAAGGCGATCTCACCTGCAGTCCACACTGACCTTCCAGAAACCTGAAATCCCCTCGGAGCCCTCCAGCCCGTCAGGCCAGAACAAGCTGCTCCGAGTTTCAGCTGGAATTTTAATTTGAACCAAGAGATTTGTTGAGAAGACATCAGCCAAGTACAGTGTTTATGTAAAAACCTCTGGGGAGGCCTCCCTGATGCCGAACAGCCTTTGTGATCCCTGACCGGGCCTCAGGGGCCAAAGATTGGGTGGGGGGGGGGGGGGTGCCTGGGGCAGGGCGGTAGGTGTGTGGCCATCACCTCCTGAAGCTCCAGCCAAGAGCAGCAACAGGAAGAAGAAAACGGGAAGGAGAAAGAACAGCCGCCTGAGCAGCACACAACTTCATCGTCTTGATCAGGAGGGACTGGTATCGGCATCAGCGCTGAAGGCTGGGTCTGCACTCCCAGGGGAGGCAGAGGAATATGTCATGGAGACCAACAAGCGCACAGGCATGTATTTTGTCCTCATCCACCGTAAACGTTTTCTACCCGAGTCACCTGTGTAAGTCTGGCAGCTGCCATGCTTGCTAGGGGACTTTTCAGTGTTCAGATTTTATGGTTTAGGGACACAAAGAGTGATGACATCATTGGGCCAACAGGAGGGAGTGCCAGGCCACCAAGCACCAGCAGATGCACTCATGGGAATGGGGTCGCTGAGGTTGTCAGTCTGAGAAACCCGCAGCCCAGAGCCTAGGGAGGCATCTAATGTACGTGCGACCGAGAACAGAAAACAGACATTAGCTAAAAATTAAGGAAATCTGATTAAAGTGTGGACCTTTGTGACAACACGTATCAATATTGGTTCCTTCGTTGTAGCAGATGCACCATATTAATGTAAGATGTTAATAATAGCAGTGTTTATGGGAACTTAGTGCCATCTTTGCAATGTTTCTGTAAATGTAAAACTGTTCTAAAAAATTATTTTAAGTGGGTTCTATAAAAATTGCCAACATTTGCATGCCCCAGATGAACACAGAACTGACCCTCGGGGAGAAGAATTTGAGGTGTGGGACCCCATGTTGTGGACCCTGTTACTCAGGGGGAAGTAAAAAGTAGGAAAGATTATAAGACATCTGGAAAGCGGAACTAGGGTGGGTGGGTCTGTGCACTTCACCCGGTCACTCGGTGCATGCACAAGTTTGAGGAGCCCCGGGGGGAGTGGGAGACGGGGCCGAGGCACAGACACAGGGATGAATCTCCCTGTGATCCCTGCAGTGAGTGGTCTAGAGGGTCTCCCCTGCCGGGGCACAGGGCTCTGCTGTCCCAGAACCCGGTCAAAGCCCCAAATGGAGGGATCTATTTCCTGGGGCTGCTGCTCCGATGACTACAGACTGGCCTAAACAAACAGGAACCTGTGCTCTCCCCGTTCTGGGGCCAGAATCTGAAACTGGGGTGTCTGGGGCTGTGCTCCCTCCGAGGGCTCCAGGGGAGTCCTTCCTGCCTCTTCAGCTTCTGGAGGCTCCTGGCCGCATCCCTTGTTCACATGCCCACTTCCAGTTGATCACGTGGCCCACGCCCTTGAGACCTGTGATGGTCTGTTTCCGGGTGCCACCTCCCTGGTTGGCTCTCTGTCCCTGCTCTCACACCTGTCAACAGTCCCTTTGCCAAAGTCCTTCCAGAAAATCGTTTGAGTGTGCCATCTCTTTCCTGCTGGGACTGTGACAGCTGAGATTGAAAAGGAGACAGGAGAGCAGTGGCTCATCCAGAGTTCAAGCAAGAGGCCCAGAGGGGCCTGTGCAGTCCCTGGAAGGCTGGGGGAGGGAAGGGTGGTGAGGCGGGGTGCTTATTAGGGAGTGGTGGGGACCCGCAGCCTTGCGGAGCCCCCAGCTGCAGGATGAGGCAGGGTACTCCCCAGGCCCACCCTTACCTCCCAGGCCTTCCCCCTAATGAGTCCAGCCTGGGCCTCCGCTTCCTGGAGCATCTGGGTTGTCAGGAGCCAGCAACTAGGTTGTTGTGCCCATATTCTAGATGCCAAAACTGAGGCTGAGAGAGAGGGAACAGAGGAC
Source organism: Myotis brandtii (assembly GCF_000412655.1). Classification (NCBI taxonomy): domain Eukaryota; kingdom Metazoa; phylum Chordata; class Mammalia; order Chiroptera; family Vespertilionidae; genus Myotis; species Myotis brandtii. The sequence continues at coordinate 1,990,929 of NW_005371371.1, forward strand.
CCTACCCCCAGCCCACCTCCCCCTCAACTCAGCCCTGCTCACCGGCAGCTCCCCCAGCTGCTGCCGGGTTGCCGTGGTGTGGGAGGAGGAGATTTCTGAGAAGCAATCCAAAAATACACACCAGCTGGCCCCTCCTTCCTCACTCCCTCTCTCCAGCTTCAAAGCCTCCTTTTGTGCAGGTAGATGAGGGCCTCTTCCTGGCCAGGCAGCCGGGAGGTCAAGGAGGCAGAGGGTCCAGGTAGTGGGTTCTGGGACCCCAACGTCACCCAGCAGATTTCCTGGACCTGAGCTCCTTTGCTCTTCCACAGTTCCCAGACCAGGCAGGCTGTTTCCTGCCTCCCTGCCTTCGCACATGCAGTTCCCTCCACTGGGATGCCCTTCCTCATCCTTCAAATCCCAGCTCGGCTTTAACTCTCCCCCTGCATCCTGCGCCCACCCGAGTCACAGCCGTTTTCTGGATGATGCTCTCACAGGGCGGTGAGGTCTCGGGATGCTAGCTGTGCCTTTGTACCCCAGCCCCTGGCACAGACAGGTGCTCAGTAAATCCGGAAGGAAGGGAAGGAGGGCGGGAGGGAAGGGAGCAAAGAAACATGACCATGAGCACCTGGCACAGGGCTGGGCACGGAGCAAAGCCCACTCCCTTCCTGCCGCCTCCACTTGAGCCTGGGCTCCAGCACCTTCTGCCTCATC
>NW_005371371.1:1991696-2030182 GCF_000412655.1 Myotis brandtii
GACCCTTTCACAGGGGTCGCCCAAGACCATCGGAAAACACATCTATAATTACATATTGTTTTTGTGATTAATCACTATGCTTTAATTATGTTCAATTTGTAACAATGAAATTGGGGGTCACCACAACATGAGGAACTGTATTAAAGGGTCGCAGCATTAGGAAGGTTGAGAACCACTGAGCTAGTGTTTGGGAGAAAGGCCTCCATTCTCGGAAATCCCAGACTGTGCAAACTTCAAGGGCCCGAGGGCTGACCTTGAGCAGGGGTTTTCACACTGAATACTTTCTGCAAACAAAGCCTTACCTGAGGCCGTTATATAAAACAGATGGAAACTAAGCTGCTTGGAAGGCTCCTGGGAGACGGACCAGAGTCCCCTTTCCCCTGTAGCTCTGGGTCTGGGGAGATGGGGGTTGGGGTTGGTCCTGGTGGTGGGGGGTGGGGCAGATGGGAGAGGGGCGAGCCCTGGGGAGAGTCAGTGGCTGACAGTTACTAACTGGTACAGAAGGGCTCAATATTTTCAGAACCGCGCGTTCATGCCAGTGTGGCTGGGCCAACGAACTCATCTTTCACAGCAAGTCAGTCAATACAAACAAAAAGGGAAATATGTCCTTGGAAAAAATCGTAATGACTTCAACCTCTAATGTTCTCACAGTTTTGTTTTGTTTTGTTTTGAATCTTAAAGGAATATTTTAGGGGAAGTATCTCTTGTCTAGAGGAAATATTTATATGAATTCGGCAATTCCATCAACTTCTCTTTCTTTTACTTTTGTGAAATTCAAGTAAAATTAAATTTAAAATTGTATCCCCAAAAAATAAAATTGTTAGTGTAACCGGACAAACAATGGGTCGGTGCTGCCCGTCACTACTCGATCCAATTAAGCAGAGACAGGGTAGAATCATATATGAACGTTTATTCCAATATTGTCGGCACTATGGGAGAGCAGCAGGTTATCCACAAAAATCTGCTCTGCAGCCCCCCATACACAAGCTGCTTATCTAGGTAGAACTACAAAGGAAAAGTAGGCAAAAGGGCAGTTTAAAGATATGCAAAAGGACTAGGGGTCTTCAAAGGGCTTAGTGATGAGCAAGGGCCGGGGTTACATGGGGAAATAGCCAAAGGTGAGCAATTAACAGGTAAGCGGGCTGGAGGTCTGCAAAAAGGGTTGGGGATCTTCAAAGGGCTGGCGATTCTAGTTTCTGTAACAAATCTTTTGTTAATCTTTCCAGGTCAATAGGCAGCTCCAAAGGGGGAGGAAGGGCTGCATCTCCAGGTCAGCTCCAGCCAAGGTAGAAGTGCCTTCTTTAATCAGAATAAAACAATCATGGTTCATAGAGCATGATTAATAGTTCTTACGATACTAGCTGGTTCCCCAACATTCTATTTCTGCCCCCTCTCATTTGCAGCCCTGCTAGTGTGGCTCAGTGGTTGAGCATCGGCCCCTGCACCAAGGGGTTGCTGGTTTGATTCAGAGCACATGCCTAGGTTTCAGGCTCAATCCCCAGGGGGGCTGTGCAGGAGGCAGCCACTCGATGTTTCTCTCTCGTTATCAGTGATTCTATCTTTCTCCTTCTTCCCTCTTCTCTCTCTAAGAATCAATAAAAACATATTTTTTAAAAATGTTAGCTAAATTGCTTCTCGGCCTTTTGGCTAAGATCAAGTGTAAAAATTGTTAGCTATGTGAGTGGTTAGAGCGTCAGCCTGTGCACCAACGGGTCACAGGTTGGATTCCCGGTCAGGGGCACTTCCCTGGGTTGCAGGTTTGATCCCCACCCCGAGTGGGGGCGAGTGTGAGAGGCAACCACTCAATGTGTCTCTCTCACACTGAGAAGGCTAAAAGACTAATTCCAATGTAACCCTGATGTTTGGGGGACTAGCAATCTGAATCTGTGCAGTAACCTAATATACATTCTTGATAACCCATAATTAAGTCACTGCTCCTTTCTCCACAATCTGGTCTTGCAAGACCTGTTACCTAAATGCTCACATTTTACAGAGGCCATAAACCATGAACAATACACAACCCCCGGAGGGAGTTAGTGCTGGCGCCAGGCCAGGCCCTTAGATATGATCTCAAGACCCCCGTCCCAACCCACGGGGCTTTTTCCAAAGCCCACGAAAGGTCTGGAAGTCCCCATCCATATTTGGGGGACAAAGAAATCAAAGGGGATAAAAGAAGGGCTTCCACCATATTGGTTTGCTCAAACACTGGCGGCAACTCCTCTGAGACCGCCGGCGTAATAAAGCTGTGTAACTCCATTTCTCTAAGCGTCCCTTGGGTTTCTTCGGTCTTCTACAACAACACCTCCCCCCTTCCTTCTACTCTCTCTGAAAATCAATGGAAAAATATATTCCCACTCCTCGGGTGAGGATTAAAAACAATTGTTAGATACACGTGTAGAAGTTTGCTAACATATGGCCTTGGCAGGTGTGGAAAGTGGACACTCTGGCAGTTGAGGGGGGCTGCAAAGTTTTATTGCTTCAAGAACAGCATGTCACCAATGAAAATGTTCAGAACCTCCGACCACAGTCGGCCTCCAGGAACAATGTTCTGCAGAAATATTCACAAAATATAAAATGACGGTGGCTATGGCAATATTGTATGTTGTTACAAAACGTTGGAAGCAACTTAAATGTCATCAGTGGGGAATGCTTAAACTTGTTTCGATGCCACAGGATATGAGAGGAAAGAAATGCAGGACAGTCTCCAAGTCCCGACAGGCAGACACCTCCAGGGCAGCTCTAACCCTACATGCATTTTAAAAGGAAAAAAAGAGACAACTCCCAAGCTCTCTATCTATGGATGGATGTACGTGCGATGTGCACACACACAGCTAGGAGGGGTTAGCTCTGGGATGAGGGGTACGGTGGAGAGCGGGTACAGGACTTTACTTGGGGACTAGACTGCCTGGGTTCAAATGCTGCTCCTACTTAGTGCTGTGCAACCCGGGCAAAATATGTAGCCCTCTCTGTGCCTCCATTTCCACATCTGTGAAGTGGGGTCTATAACAGTGCCTACCTCACACTCACAGGATTGCAGTGAGGAAGAATGAGCTCTTCCTTGTAAGTCATTCCCAATCACTCTCCACCCTGTGAAGCAAACGGGTGTGGAATGAGAGGGCACAGGTGGACGGTTAGGGCAGCCCAGTGACAGAATCAATAAGCCACTGGGACAGTGTGACTCAGGGGGACGGCGCTGGGGATGGCCCAGGTCACTCAGCCAATCGGGACTCCCCAAGCTGGGTGATTTGGGTTCCAATATTATTTGTTTCTGTTTTAATTGTGAAAAGAGAACCTGAATTACTCATTATCATAACTTGGAACATTGCCAAACTTCCACCTACTTTACACCGTTAGAAGTAGCCTCTGAGATGAGAGCCGTTCGCCCAATAAGACAGGGTCTGCAGTGAAGCAGCACCAGGCCTGGGCAGCGGGGTCCCAGGAACCATTAATAGGGCCAAACCCAGCAGCCGGAAACTCCCCCTTTCCTGGCGAAGAAAGCAGGAAATCAGTTTTAACAAATGCCGTTCAGACTTTATTTGATCCAAACAATTTCTATTGAAGGTGAACTGAACGGCATCCATTTTGACATAAGTGTTTTATCTTTCTGCTGGGACACTGAGTGAGGGAGTCGGAGCACAAGGGCCCCATTTAAAAAGTAGAGAGTTCAGATAAGAATAGAAAAATCAAAACAACCCCAGGGTGCTGAACTGGGCTGGGAGGCATCGGTGTCAACTCAGATTTTTCAACATAGTTAGATACAAAAACAAATCTAGATGTCAATGTGCTCACACACACTCACTCACACACACACACTCTCTCACACACAGCCCTCACACACACACACACTCACACACACAGCACTCACACACACACACACACTCACTCACAGCACTCACATACACATTCACACACACACTCACACACACACTCACAGCACTCACACACACACACACATTCACACACACACACACTCACAGCACTCACACACACACACTCACATTCACAAACACACACACTCACAGCACTCACACACACACACACATTCACACACACACACACACTCACAGCACTCACACACACACACTCACATTCACAAACACACACACTCACAGCACTCACACACACACACTCACATTCACAAACACACACACTCACAGCACTCACACACACACACTCACATTCACAAACACACACACTCACAGCACTCACACACACACACTCATTCACACACACACACACTCACAGCACTCACACACATTCACACACACACTCACACATACACACACACACACTCACACACACACTCTCACACACTGTGGGATACATGGAAATGGTGGGTCCCCTGTTAGGATGCAAGTGGGAGAAGGAAAGAAAGTCTGGTTCAAACATATCACTGGAGGAAGCCCAGCACAAACCCTCGCTCTGGCATTCTCTAGGTAACCCCTACTTTCTGTCCTACGTGACTCTAATAACAATCCCATTGTTGCAAAACTAGTCCAAATCCTATCAAGTTAAAAGAGTCCCTCCCTGACTTGTTGGGTGTAGGTGGTACCCCAAGTCCTTCCACACCAGGAGACCACCGCCATCCTGCTGCTGAGATGCGAGGCGGGAGGAGAGGGCCCTTTCTCCTGTCCCCCTTCCCCAAGGTCCCTTGTCTGGCCTCCTCCGTCCCTGACTGGGGCTCAGCCCACACTTTCTTTCCTCCCTAAGAAGAAAGCTTCAAGTGTTTCAAGGCCTTGCATGAGAGGGGAAGAAGAAAGACATGCTTCCCATTATAATGAAATGTCTGCAGAACCATGAAATCACCTCCACTGTGTTGTGCCAGCGAGTCTCTGTGGCTTCTCTCTCTCTCTTTTTTTTTCCAAAAGCCCCATTTTATTATACTTCTTTGGTACGACCTGGATCCTCGTAGAGGGATGGGCATGTGCTCTGCCTCAGAAAGGGAAGGAGGGCGGATAATCCGATTTACTGCATACATAATGAAGCTATTTATATCCTCGAGTGTGTGGCTTTTATTCCATATTCGGTATTATCTCCTGTGGGGAGGAAAAAAATAATTTTCCTCCTTCCTTCTAAATTCCTCTAGCTGGACTAATAATCAAATTAACACGAGACATAGTAGCACGAGAAAAGTGACCAAATTTATTATGTATATATAGGGTGGGGGGGGGGCACCATAAGAATATGAGACCCAAGGACAGGTCGGGGTGGGGGGCACCATAAGAATATGAGACCCAAGGACAGGTCAGGCTGTGGAGGCTTAAATGCCACCTTGAGTGTAGGAGAAAGTGGGGGGTAAGGGACTTCAAAGGACAAGAAGACAATCCAAATGGAGATGGAAAAGCAAAAGTTTGGTAAATAAATGTTTGCCGGGCCATCTTGAAACAATGGGTCACAGCCAGGATTTGATCCAATGGGCCTGGCCAGGGTCCTCCCTGTCTGCCACACTAGTGCATGTTGAACTGTGCTTATCTATGATGATAGCTCCCTTCCTGGAGCAGGTCCTCTCTGAATTCTTTTAGGCAATTAGGAGGAAGGTCAAAGTTTCTGAGCCTTTTCTTTCTTAAAAATATACCAGCTTAGCCCGGCTGGCCGGTGTGGCTCAGTGGTTGAGCATCGACCTATGAACTAGGAGGTCCTTTTCGATTTCTGGTGAGGGCTCATGCCCTGGTTGCAGGCTTGATCCCCAGTAGGGGGTGTGCAAGAGGCAGCCGATCAATGATTCTTTCTCATCATTGGTGTTTCTATCTCTCCCTCTCCCTTCATCTCTGAAATCAATAAAAATATATATATACTAGAGGCCCATTGCACGAAGAAATTCGTGCAATAGACCTTCCTTACCCTGGCTGCCAGCACCGGTTTTCCTCCGGCACCCAGAACCCAGGCCTTTGGTCCGGCTGCAGCAGAGAAGCCAAGCCTCTTCAGTCTTCAGTCATCTTTAGTCTTCAGTCTTTGCTCAAGCCAGAGCCTTCACTCCGCGCCTACATATGCAAATTAACCGCCATCTTTGTTGGGTTAATTTGCATATTCATCCTGATTGGCTGGTGGGCGTAATGGAGTGACACCAATTTGCACATTTCTCTTTTATTAGTGTAGATATTTTAAATGTGGCTCTCAGTGCTCAGTAACCAGCTTAAAATAATCTATCTCCACCCTGCCCCTGCCCCCGAAGCATATATTGGGGTGGCAAACTCTGGCTCTTCTCATCTCCAAAAGAAAGGCCACATTTAAATTCTGGCACACTCATTTTTAAAAAATGTTTTTGTGGGGGTAGGCACAGAGGTGGGGGAGGTAATTTTGGTGAAAATAGTAGAAAGCTGAGATAAGCAAATGCTAATTTTGTGCTTGTAGGTTCTCAAAGAGAGAGACAACTACTTCTTCCTTTCTTAAACCTGTAGACAGAGTATCCAATGATGCACCTGTTTGGTTTTGCTATTGAAAATCGAGTGACATAGGTAATGTGTATATCACAAATATTTGTCTTTTTTAAAGATATGTATTTATTGATTTCAGAGAGGAGAAGGGAGAAGGAGAGATAGAAACATCAGTGATGAGAGAGAATCATTTGTCAGCTGCCTCCTGCACATCTCACACTGGGGATTGAGCCCACAACCCAGGCATGTGCCTTGATCAGGAATCAAACCATGACCTCCTGGTACATAGGTCGACACTCAATCACTGAGCCACACAGGCCCATCTTAAAAAGAGGCTAAGATTTCCTCATTCCTCCCCAAACACATAAGGGCTCATCTGTCTGATTGGAAAAAGTATATAGCCAAGTCATAAAGGATATCCTTTTTAAAAAGATGCTGAAAACTGACATAGAGAGAGGGGGAACAGGAAATTAGCATTGCATAGGAAGTCTGAGACCAGATGGAGCTAGAAGTAATTTTGCCTTCAGGAGTACAGAGTCAAGGACAAGACCTATCAGCTGGGGTGTCGCTCTCATGATTAACGATGCTACCCAGAAAGCCTTGGGGAAACTGCATTGTCAGATTTATCCCAAATGCCCCCCACGATCCAGTTTGCCTTTAATATCATCATTTCATTCAAATTACTTTAGCTGTGAATCTTGGAAACCAACTTTGATCAAGTTGGCTCCTTGACTGTGTCTGGATCTTGAAATTTGAAATGATGATATTTAAAGTATTAGTGGCTATTTTTGAAACTGGGAAGGGGGTAATTCATTTCACCTTGAAAGAGACAGCCTATGTACAAGAAGTTAAAACACACTAAAAGAGAATTTAAAATGCAATTAAAATTGAACCATCAGATTTGCTGAAGTTACATATATTGTCATATAGGAAGTCATCAGCTCTGTTCCTCCTACCCCTGCTTTTCTTTTACTTATTTTCTTAAATATTTTTATTTATTTCAGACAGGAAGGGGAAGGGAGAGGGAGAGAGAAATAGAAACATCAATGATGAGAGAGAATCATTGAGCGACTGTCTCCTGCATGTCCCCCATTGGGAACTGAGCCTGCAACTGGGGCATGCACCCTGACCAGGAATCCAACCGTGACTCCCTGGTTCATAGGTCAATGTTCAACCACTGAGCCACAGTGGCCGGGCCTCCTACCCTGCTTTTTATTTCTGTACCTTGTAAAGAATGGAAAATTTTTCTCTGAAACTTGTATTGTTTATGGACTGTGACAGAGTGTGTTTCTGCCAAATTCAGGAGTGCATCCTTAAAGCGGTAAGACAACTCAATTGATCAGTCTGCATAATGAATAAAGATACGCAAAATTTTTCAAAAGCAAGAACTGTCACTAGTGCTGCTAGATTTTATCAAAATGAAAAGATCAGATAATGTGGGATCGGGTATGTGAAAGGCAATCTACAAAATGCAAGAAAATATTTTCAAACCATGTATCTGATAAGGGGTTAATTTTCAAAATATGGAAGGAATTCCTACAACTCAATAGAAAAAAAAAAATTTTAATGGGCAAATGACCTGAGTAGACATTTCTCCAAAGAAGACATACAAATGGACAGCAGGTACATGAAAAGATACTCAACTTTTTTCACTAATCATCAGGGAAATGTAAATCAAAACTCCAAAGAGATATCACCTCCCACCATTAGAATGACTATTATTTTTTTAAAAAAAGGGTAAGTATTGGCAAGAATGTGAATAAATTGGATCCCTGTACACTGTTGATAGGAATATAAATTGATGCAGGCTCTATAAAAAACAGTATGGAGGTCCTACAAAAAAATTAAAACTAAAACTACCTATGATTCAGCAATTCTATTTCTGCATTATTCAAAGAAAATGAAATTGATTTCAGAAAGATATCTGCACTCCATATTCATTTCAGCATTACTCACAAAAGCCAAATGTTCATCAACAAATGAATGGATAGCCCTAGCTGGTTTGGCTCAGTGGATAGAGTATTGGCCTGTGGAGTGAAGGGTCACGGGTTTGATTCCGGTCAAGGGCACATGCCTGGGTTGCAGGCACGATCCCCAGTAGGGGGCGTGCAGGAGGCAGCCCATCGATGATTCTCTCTCATCATTGATGTTTCTATCTCTCTCTATCCCGTCCTCTGTGAAATCAATAAAAATATATTTTAAAAAAACAAAACAAAGAAAACCCCACAAATGAATGGATAAAAAATGTGCTAGATAGATACAAAGAAATATTACTCAGCCTTACAAAAGGAGGCAATCCTACCGTTGCGACAATAAAGATGGACCAGAAGGAGGTTATGCTAAGTGAAATAAGCCAGTCACAGACGGATAAATACTGCATGTTTTTTCTCTTTATGAGGCATCTAAGAGTCAAACATATGGAAACAGACAATAGAATTTCCAGGGGATGGAGGAGCAGGATCATAGGAGTGGTTGTTCAATGGGTAAACAGTTACAGTTACACAAGATAAGCAATTCCCAGAGATCTGCTTCACAACATAGTGCCTACAGTTAACAATAAGGTATTGTGCACTTTAAAAATGTGTTGAGAAAGTAGCTCTCATGTTAAGGGTTATTACCACAGCCCTGGCAGGTTTGGCTCAGTGGATAGAGCGTTGGCCTGTAGACTGAAGGTTCCTGGGTTCCATTCCGGTCAAGGGCACATGCCAGTAGGGGGCGTGAAGGAGGCAGCCGATCAATGATTCTCTCTCACCATTGATGTTTCTATCTCTCCCTCTCCCTTACTCTCTGAAATCAATAAAAATATATTCTTAAAAAGTTATTATCACAAAAAACAACAACAAAGAAACACAAGGAAACTTTTCGAGATGACAGATATGTTTATTCCCTTGATTGCAGTCATGGTAACACAAGTATATATATACATATCCAAACGCACCAAATTGTATACATTAATTATGTCTTTATACATTCAGTTTTTCTATACCAATTATACCTCAAAATAGCTAATAAAAGCAAAAAAAAACAACCTTCAATAAAGCTGTAAAAAATAAAGTTAAATTTTAGCCATTCGAAAAAAAATTAAACTAATGCTCATTTGGCTTTTCTTTGGCAATATTTATATACACAATTCTTTTGCTTAATTGCTCTGCAGTGTCTGAAGCAATGTAACATATGGGGCATTTCTAAATGATTTCTGCCTTAAATGCCTTCAGTATGTCATCATTTAGGATCATATTTGTTGTTGGCTCCTGGAAAATGCTTTTCATTCTATTCTGTAAGTTCTATTTACATCAAGTTGTGATTAGGAAATCTGTTGACCTTCATCGGGTGCATTTTGGTCCTATAGTGATAAAGTCACGCGGCTTTTCCTCTTTGGTACGTTGGATGGAATGAGCTGTGTTGATGGATCTCTTAACGAGTAAGCCTCCCCATGTTCTTAGAATAAACCTACTTCACCACAGTGTATGTTTTTGATATATAGCTGGGTACAGTGTGCTAATATTTTACTTGGCATGTTTGTGTCTGTACTCATAAGAAAAGAATGTCTGTAACTGTGTGCACGTGGGGAGGGGTATCTTTATTAGGTTTTCTATGACGGTTTTATGAAATGATTGATTGTTTATATTTCTCTCTGTTCTGTAGGACAGTCTGTGTAAATGGGATTTACGTGTTCCCTGGGTATTTGGTAAAATCACTTGAAAAATCATCTGGCTTTTTACTTTTTTTTAGTGGTAAGTCTGTAGTTCACAGGATTCTATGGTTATGGGTCTATTCAGACTTACCCTCACTTTGTGGGTGAATTTACCTACAAAGTCATTAATTTCACTTATTTTTTCTAATTTATTAACAAAACTAGAGGCCTGGTGCATAAAATTCGTGAACTTGGGGAGTGGGTCCCTCAGCCCAGCCTGCGCCCTCTCACAGTCCAAGAGACCTCAGGGGATGTCCGACTGATGGCTTAGCACTGCCACGGAGGTGGGAGAGACTCCCGCCACTGCTGCTGCGCTCGCCAGCCTGTGAGCCCGGCTTCTGGCTGAGCAGAGCTCCCCCTGTAGGAGCGCAGTGAACCCAGGGGACAGCTCCTGCATTGAGCGTCTGCCCCTGGTGGTCAGTGTACATCATAGCAACCGGTCATTCTGCTGTTTGGTTGATTTGTGGGCCTTGAGGCTGAGGTGGGCACAGGGGCGGGTCTTGGCCCATCCTCCACACGCCCAGCCCCTCCTGCCGCGGCCCTCGGTCCCCTGTCTGCCAGCAGCCCTGCTCCCACCACTGCCACTCCTATGTGCTGACAGCACCAGCCCGCTCGCACCCGCTGACAGCCTGGAGTGATTGGGGGTGGTGCCAGCAGCAGGTGCAAGCAGCAGCTGCTGCCCCAATTGCCCCATGGAGTGATTGGGGGTGGTGCCAGCAGCAGGTGCAAGTAGCAGCTGCTGCCCTAATTGCCCCTCAGGAGGTGGAGAAGCCCTGAGGGGCTGGCAGCCGCTGCTCGTACCCGCTGATGGCGCCAAGTGATCAGGGCCAGTGCTGGGTGCTGGCAGCGGGTGAGAGCGGGGCTGGCGCTGGCAACAGGTGTGAGCACCTGGTGGGACCGCAGCACGCGGGAGCAAAGAATTTTCAGTAATCACCAGAGGCTCACCCCGATGACAGCGACCGGCGCCCCGCCTTGGTCTGGTGCCCCCACTCACCTGCTCCACCATCCCGCCGCGGCCGATGCCTGCCACATCCTGTGCTCTGCCACCTGCTGCTAACGCCCGCCATGTTCTGCATGCGTCCCCTGGTGGTCAGCACACATCATAGTGACCGGTTGTTCGATTGTTCCGCCGTTCGGTCTATTTGCATATATATAGAGATGTTGTGTAGATAGTTCTTACAATTCTTTTCATCTCCATCTCTGTCATTGCATCTTTCTCGTTCCAAAATTTGATTGTCTGTATTCCCCGTCACTTCTCCTAAAGCCAGGCCTGCCAGTAGCTTGTTTTTCCTAAATTTATCTTTAAAATAACCAGCTTTTGGTATTGTTTATTAGTTCAAGTTTATTAATCATATCACTTTTAATTTTATCATTCTCTTTCTTTGTGTGTGTGTATTAATTTTTTAAAATATATTTTTTTATTGTTTAAAGTATTACAAATAGTAGTACATATGTCTCCTTTTCCCCCATTGACCTCCCCGTTGACTCCCCTATCCCTCGGCACATGCCCTCCCCCCTCCCCCCTTTCCCCCTGGCTTTTGTGTTTTCACAGATTTGAAATAAAAGTACACTGAATACAATAAATATTTATTGTGCTTTATACAGATGCTATCATCACACCACTAATCTAAGTTCTGGAAGTTTAACATTACACAGAGACTTCAGAACCATCTAGGAGTCTTTGGCTCCATTTACCAGAAGAAGAGATCATTGGATCTCTCTCGGCCTCAGTTTTGTTGTCTGGAAAAGGGCCTAAGACCATTTCCTTTTCCAACCTCCAGGACTGTTGTAAAGACCAAGAGCAACTATTGTAAAACAATTAGTCAACCGTGAGCATTTACATACTATTTTTCACATTCACCCAAACGTGTTTAAGAACCCCACAGAAAGCATGCAATATTAGGCTCACATATATTCGTAATGTATCTATTATGTATACATATTCATGTGTCTGTTTATTCTTATTCATATACGTAGTTAAATCTGAAAATCGTCCCTGTCCCTCCCTTTACTAGTTGAGGCCATCTCACAGTAGGCATACTCTCCCCCCACACGCAAACAAGTACAAGGGATTTTGCAATTAAAAGCAGGAACACAGTTTTGCGACCTGAATTGTTTTCATCTTTGGAGACAGAGCAAAAGGTGATGAGAAGTTTCAGAAGGACTGGCGAGTGGTAGAGACAGTCAGAAGCACATAGAAAACCTAAAAAAGGCAGAAGGAAGAAAATGAAGATAGAAACTAAGATTCCAAAAAGATAGCTGCCTACCTTCCAGCTCCGCCATTCTGTACAGACCCATCTTCCTCTGCTTCTTGTTTTATGTCCTCCGATCAGTTCTTCCCCCATCACCTGGAGAAAGGGAATCCTTTCTGCTTTTTTGGAGGCTTCAGAACGAAATTACAGGCCAGCATCCAGGATGTGTGCAACAAGGATGACGACTGATGTGTACCCTTGGGCCTGGATTCTATTCACTCCCGATGGAAAACTGCAGCCCCAGCAGTGCCTGGACTGGACTGGAGAAGGCAGACAGGCATCGGGATCAGGAGAAGGTACCCACAGACCGGTTCTGCTCAGTTGTCGGAGTCTCCTCTACTGCCCCCTCTGGCAATTGACAGAGGATGAGGCTGCCCACAGAAATAGCAGGTAGCCTTGGCGTGGCCCTGACTCACCAGACCTGAGTGCAGAGAATCTGATGGATTGACTGCGAGTCAGTGATCGGCAGCTGGGAGCCTGGAGACCCTCCAAGCCGTCTGCGGACTTCGATGATGAAGCACCAGTTGTATCTCTCCCAACTCGCCTTCCATCGCCCGCACCATGACATCCAGCTCAGCCCGACCCACCACGAGGCGACCATCACCGCAGCCAGTTTCCGCGAGGCCATTACTGTGAAGATAGACTGGCTTCCCAGGTAAGTGCAGACGAAGGCAGCTGCCACTGTGACAATGAAGTAGAAGATGGTGATGACCAGGGCCTTCGCTGACCTCACCTCCTTGCCCAGGTCACTCAGAATCCCACCATGCCTTGAGTCCTGACAGGTGATATTGCGGTGATCCGCTTATGTTCGTCATTGGCCAGCTGTATCTTCATTTTCTCCAGGCGGGCAGCGAGCTCTGGGTTCCTAGGAGGCCTCCCCACCTCTGGGAGGTAGATTTCACTGCCTTCTAGGAGCTCATGAAGGTACAGTGTGGCATCCCTTTCTCGTGGGTATTGGTGCAGATCCCAGATCAGGCGGGAGGAAGCCAGGCGTGCGGGACCACTGGGCGGTCACCACCCTTGTGCTTCTCCAACGCGGCCTCAAGCTCTGCCTGCAGCTTGCAGCTTGCGTGAAAGCTGCTCTTGCTCCAGCTCCCCGCCAGGGGCCAACGCACGCACCAGCAATCAAGTAAGGCGCCATTTCTAGCCCACTCTCTATCATTCTCTTTTGCTTGTTCTTTTTATGGTTTCTTATATTGAACGTTTAACTTATTTCAGACTTTCTTGCTCAATCATGAAAGTAGTTACAGGTAAAGCTATAACATTTTTTCTTACTATGTCTTTAACTTCACTATAAAGGCTTTAAGATAAAATATACTCATTTTATTAATTTCTATGTAACTAGTTACCTATTAGTTATTTGCCTTTTGATCTGGGAATCATTTTTAAAAGCATTTTTCAAATTTCCAAGTAGATATTATCAATTTCCAGATTAATATGTTCTCTAAGAACTCTGTTTTTTGCAATTTATGAAAAACTTATTTAGTATCAAGGACATGATGAAATTCGGGGAAATTTTTATTGTCATAAGGAAAAATCGTATAACACACACACACACACACACACACACATGTTAATTATTATTTGAGTCCTGAATGTCTGCTTATTACTTTCCTTCTTAACTGGTCAGTTTCTGAGAGAGGGGTTTTATAACTTTTCTCTGGGACTGGGATTTTAACAGATTTTCCTTGTATTTGTTTTGTTTTTGTTTTTGCCTTAGATATGTGGTTTGGTACATTGACTGTTCATCTTTTTTTAAAAATATTTTTATATTGATATTTTTTAGAGAGAGAGAAGCATTGATGTGAGAGGGAAACATCTATTGGTTGCCTTCTGTACACTCCTCAACCTGGGATCGCACCCAAAACCTGGGCATGTGCCCTAACCTGAAATGGAACCAACAACTTTTCAACTCTCAACCGAGTCACACCAGCCACGGCGACTGTTCGCCTTTTTAAGGGGACTATTCCTTTTAACACGGCAACACATTCCTTTGCCCCGCTGGTGCCCAGATGGACATGGGTCCCTCCAGACCTCTGTCCCCTGCTCACAGCCCTGGAAGGCTGACCCACCATGGATGGCCTCCTCAGGCCCATGAACCCTGGCTTGGGGACTGTCTCAGAGAGTGGAGGGCCTAGCAGATTGGAGGGAGGAGGCCCCACCTTTATTCCCAGCTCCTTTCCTCTGGCTTTGCCTGAGGTTGGCTCTGCTCATGATGACCTTTTCCACTGACTCTCTCCCCCTGGAGCCTGGTAATGCTCCCTTCCCCACCCTTTTGAAACTTTAAGGACAGTCCTGCAGTTGCCAGCCACCCCATGCTACTGTGGGTGCTCAAGACACTGCCCCACCTCTGGGAACAGTCCTCTTCCCAAGCCCGCCTCCAGCTATCCAAAGGTGGCATCTATTTCCTGCTATGTCTTCTTTGGGCCTTCAGTTTCGCTGTGGCTGCTTTTCTATTACTTTGCATTTGCCTGTTCTTTTTGTTATGTCTTTTAAAATGTTCGAGGCTGGCTCATAAAAATAAGATAATTCAGTTTCATTTTTAAAATCTAATCTGAGTGATTGGAAGGGAGCACAGGGGTCATGTTCAATTTCTCAAGCAGGATGACGGTTTCACAAGTACGTTCACTTTGCGACTGTTCTTCAGGCTGCATAAGAGTGCTCCGAGCACGCTCCTGTATGTGGATTATAACTCAATGAAGATGTAAAAACAGAGCAAAGCTGGTGCAGGTCCCCAGACAGAGCAGCAAAAAAGCTCAGTCCTTCTTGGTGTGATAATAGGGTCCCCTGTTTCCTCGGTGTGAGGACAGAATGCTGCTCATAGGAGAAATAGTCTTCCTTCCATAAAGGTACAAACAGTGTTTGTGAAATGTAGTGACGTAGTCCCTTCGTGGAGGAGCCAGCAGGCCCTCAGACTTAGCTGGAGTGAAGACAGAAGTCGAACTGGAGAACCCATCTCCTCCCCCCCTTGTTTCCTCGGGGTGAGGACAGAATGCTGCTCATAGGAGAAATAGTCTTTCTTCCATAAAGGTACAGTGTTTGTGAAATGTAGTGACTTAATCCCTTCGTGGTGGAGCCAGCAGGCCCTCAGACTTAGCTGGAGTGAAGACAGAAGTAGAACTGGAGAACCCATCTTCTCCTTGTTCATCAGACCGGGCCCAGCCTCCTCCCTGCCCCCGCTGCACCTGGACGAGCAGCGCATCCAGGTGCAATGGAAGCCTGGGCTGAGTATCAAGGTGCAGACATGGAAGCCTGAGCTGAGTATCAAGGTCCAGTCAACACAAGTCAGACCTGAGCATCAGGGTCCGTCCATGGAAGCCTGGGGGCTCCTTGGAATGGCATGACCTGGGGAAGGTCCGAGCAAGGTGGCAGCGCCCTCTGTGCAGCTCCCTGGAGGGAGGAATGGAGCTGCTGGCCTGAGAGACTTCCATGTGGGGCCTGGGTATGAACCCAAAGGCAGAGGAGCCAGCGTGGTATGGAGGGAGCATCCCTGGTCCCATATCTTGAGGTGGATCTCCCGCCCTTACGCAGAGGAGAAATAGTCTTTCTTCTTAAGCATCTGGGAATCAGCAGAGCTCACCAGAGGAGTCTCCCTTCACACCGATGGGCCCATAAGCCCCTTTCTCTTCTCTCGTGGGAAAAAGTGGGGCACCTAAGTCACCGTGTATCAGGAGCACCCCCAGAGATGCCCCCAAAGCCGAAGCCTCAGATGCTGGACGGTAGGGCAGCCTTTTCTCTCCCTAAAGTAACTCCTCAGGAAGCTGGGAGGGAAGAGGTGAGAGAAGGGGTAACAAATCCCCGGGAAATCTTTCCAGGAACCCCTTTATCCCATGTGAACAGCGGTTCTCTGCTTAGGATTCTGAATTCTGTTTACCAGCCCCAAACCCTTTCCTGAGCTTCAGGTCCGAATATTCATCCTCAAAACCTATCCTGGCTAGTGGGACCCAGCCACGCACCTCCCAAAGCTGGAGCAGGTGCGTGGTCCTTCACTCCTCCCTCTTCCTCATCTCCAGGAGCCACGCGCCAGATCACAGCGATTGTAAGTCTGGAGTGTGTCTGGAATCTGTCCTCCCGTCCATCCCCACTAATGCTGCCTTCATTTCCTCTTCTTGGACCGGAACTCTCTTTCTTCTTTGAATACTGTTATCTCACTTCCGTATCATCGGTGGAGTTCTTTCTAAAACACAAATCGGGCTGTAATAGTAGCAGATTAAGACATTTTAATGGGACCTGAGTCCAGATCCCCTTACTGTGAACCCTGAGGGGATGCCTTGTCCTGATTCACCTCCGCTTTGCTCGGAGCTGCCTAGGCAGGTTGGTCTGGTGGGAAAAGGGACAGCAACAAGGCTATGGCTCAGGCTCTGGTAGCCATATTGCCTGCGCTCACACCTCAATTGTCCCAGCTGTGAAATGGGGAAACAGTATCTGCTTCACAGATTAGAGCAAGAATTAAATTAGTCAATGCATAGAACATCCTTTAAGTTTCTTAGCCCATGGAAAGCACTACATGGGAATTAGTTATTACCACCTTTATCTGTTTTCGGGGGTCACCATAAGAAATACTGCAGCCCTGACCGTTTTGGCTCAGCGGATAGAGCGTCGGCCTGCGGACTGAAGGGTCCCAGGTTTGATTCCGGTCAAGGGCATGTACCTGGGTTGCGGGCACATCCCCAGTAGGGGGCGTGCGGGAGGCAGCTGATCGATGTTTCTCTCTCATCGATGTTTCTAACTCTGTATCCCTCTCCCTCTCCCTTCCTCTCTGTAAAAAAATCAATAAAATATATTTAGAAAAAAAGAAAAAGTGAAAAGAAATACTGCAAACTGGGAGCTTAAAAAACAGAAACTGATTGTCTTGCCCGGCTGCAGTGGCTCAGTGGTTGAGTGTCAACCTATGAACTAGGAGGTCACGGTTCAATCCCTGATCAGGCACATGCCCAGGTTGCGAGCTCGATCCCCAGTGGGGGGGCATGCAGGAAGCAGCAGATCAATGATTCTCTCTCGTCATTGATGTTTCCATCTCTCTGTCCCTCTCTCTTCCTCTCTGAAATCAATAAAAATAGATTTAAAAAGAAACAAAAAAAGAAAGAAAGGAAGGAAGGAAGGAAGGAAGGAAGGAAGGAAGGAAGAAAGAAAGAAAGAAAGAAAGAAAGAAAGAAAGAAAGAAAGAAAGAAAGAAAGAAAGAAAGAAAGAAAGAAAGGAAGGAAGGAAGAAAGGAAGAAAGAAAGATTGTCTCATAGTTCTGGAGACCAGAAGTCTGTGACAAAGATGTTGGCAGGGTTTGTGCCTTGTGAGGACTGTGAGGGAAGGATTGGTTCCAGGCCTCGCTCCTGGGCTTGTAAATCTCTGCCTTGATCATGGTGTTCTCCCTATACGTGTGTGTACCCGACTATGTGTCCAATTTCCCCTTTTTATAAGGACACAGTCATATTGGATTATGGCTCACCCTAATTCCCTCATCTTAACTTGGTCATCTTCAAAGACTATTGCCAAATAAAGTCACATTCACAAGTACCAGTGGGGTTAGGACTTCAACCTCTTTGGGGGGAGGGGGAGACACAATTCAACCCGTAATAAATACACATGAAAATATCTGGTTGGCAGTGAATAAACGAGTATTTCAGTCTGGGATTCAAGAATATGTAAAAAGATAGAGTTGGGTGCATTCAGATTCTAGGTGATAATGGAAATGGATGATTTTTACCTAGGGAGGATGTGTATAAAAAAATAGAAAAAGTTGTCATTTAAAGGCTGGCCAGAGAAAGAGGAGCCTGATAAGAAGACTGACAAGCTGTGTGCACAGACCTGTTGGATGCAAACCGAGAGCAAAGCAGATTAGAAACTGTGGAAGAGAGATTTCAAGAAAGGTGGTGTGCTCAACAACGCCCAAAGCTTCTGAAAGATCAAGTGAGATAAGAACTGCAAAAGTATCCAAACAAAGAGAGCAGGAGTGGGATTGCAGAATGATGGGGACCATGGCCAGATAGCAAGGTTGGTGAGCAAATGGAAGATAAACAGAGGCTATGAGTTTAGGCAGCTCTCATTTATATTAGATGTAAAGGGAGGTAGGTGGAATCACATAGGGTGAGGGGGTTGAGGGAGCCGGTGTTTCAGGATGGGAAGGACCTGGGCATGTTTATATCTTGAGAGGAAAGAGGTAGGAGGGAGGAAGGACTCCAAGCCACAGGAGACAAAAAGGGGCAGATTGCAGTCCTTAAAAGTTAGAAAAACAAACATAAATCTAAATCAAGTAATTACTGTTTTTAATGAGGTACCCAATGTTTTGACGTAGAGAAACAGAACTAAGAGAAATAGAGCTAATAGAAATTTAGGCTCCATGAAGTTATGAAGATACTTTTGGCCAGAGGCACTCTCCAATTATTTCATGGTTAGACTAAAGCCCAACTTAGCTGTTATTTAAATTGTGGGAAATTATACATTTGTTCATAGTCAATTCAAAGCAGGTCACTAGATTAGCCACAGGTATTGTGCTGGAGATGGAGAACGAGAATCTCAGTGCCTGGTGCCCAGTGGCCATGAGATAAATACTGGCTCCTGGCTGGTCCTTTTAAAAAGCTTGCTTCTATTTGGTATATAGCAGGGCCAAATGTGTGGATGTGACCCTAAAATATAACTTCCTATGTATTTTATAACCAACATCCCATCTTGCTCTAGTGGTCCCATTCTGCAATGAAGCAGAAAGATAAATGGATTGATAAATGGATGGATAGGTAGATAGAAGGTTAGATAGATAGATAGATAGATAGATAGATAGATAGATAGATAGATAGATAGAGATAGAGAGAGAGATAGAGATATATAAGGAATTAGGTATATAGAAATACATAGAGTTAGATAAATTTAATATAGTTTGTGGATTGAATGAAATATGGCCTGCAAGTTCAATTTTTCTTATTGAAGTTCAAAGTGCTCTCTTACAAGAGTGATGGACTCTTTAGTTGTCTCTGGGATAGGTGTCCCAGAGCTTTTTATTTTATATTAGAGGCCCAGTGCATGAAAGTCATGCACAGGTAGGGTCCCTAGCAGCTGCCGGCTGCCGGCCGGGGCCTCCCTTTGTTTTGTGCTGCCCCCTAGTGGTCAGCACACATCATAGTGAGCAATCGAACTCCCAGTCTCCAGGTAGAACTCTCAAGGGAACACTTTGTATAGTAGGTTTTTATATAGAGAGAATTTTATGTTTGTCTGTCTGTCTATCTACATATCTGTCTTTCTTTTGAGCCACTGGAGAGCGAGTTGCAGACATAACTTATCCCTGGATTCAGACTTCCTTTTATGTAATCCCAGCATAATTATCAAAGTCAGGAAATTTAACATTAACATAAAACTATTACCTAATTGTTTTAAATATTGCTATAAAGAACATTATGGGGCTCTAGCTTGTTTGGCTCAATGGGTAGAGTGTCGGCCTGTGGACTGAAGGGTCCCAGGTTCGATTCTGGTCAAGGGCACATGCCCTGGTTGTGGGTTCGATCCCCAGTAGGGGGTGTACAGGAGGCAGCCAATCAATGATTCTCATTATTGATTTCTCTCTCTCTCCCTTCCTATCTGAAAATCAATAAAAATAAAATCAAATCAAAAGAACATTATGGGGCCGAAACCGGTTTGGCTCAGTGGATAGAGCGTCGGTCTGCGGACTGAAAGGTCCCAGGTTCGATTCTGGTCAAGGGCATGTACCTTGGTTGCGGGCACATCCCCAGTGGGAGATGTGCAGGAGGCAGCTGATCGATGTTTCTCTCTCATCGATGTTTCTAACTCTCTATCTCTCTCCCTTCCTCTCTGTAAAAAATCAATAAAATATATTTTTTTAAAAAAAAGAACATTATGGGGACAATTGGGCTAAAAAAAAATGAAAGGGATACAGCAAATTTGAAAAGGGCCTAATCCAGGATTAAACATTGTTAATTGTTGGGTTTTGTTTTGTTTGTTGTTGTTTTGCTGTTTGTTTGTTTTAGTCACTGTTCATCTGTTATGTCCTTCAGCCTTTCTTTGACCCTAAAACAATGATATTTTTTATGTGTACAGACAAGTTATTTTGTAGAATGTTCCTCAATTTGGGTTTGTCTGTTTCCTCATGATTAGATTCAGGTTATATATTTTGGGCTGAAATATCCCAGAAATGATGTTGTGTTCTTCTCAGTACATTGTTATCAAAAAACATCAGTGATGTTGATTTTCTCATTACTGGTAATCTTAACTTTGACCACTTGGTTAAGATGTTTATCAATTATTTCCACTGTAGAGTTTTTGCCTTTATGATTAGTGAACAATTTGTGTGTGTGAAAGGGATTACTTTGAAACTGTCCTATATAATAAAATGCTAATATGCAAATTATTCCCTCGACTGGGAGTTCAACCAGGAGTTCAACCAGGAATTCGACCAGGAGGCAGGGCTGGCGGGCCAACCACCCACGCTCCTCCCCCTGGCCGGCCTGGTCCGATCGGGGTGGGCCAGCCAGACTCCACCCGTGCATGAATTTATGCACCGGGCCTCTAGTGTAAATACATTGTTCATCATTACACTTCACTGAATAGTTTTCGCATCTATTGACAATTCTTGCCTGGGTTAGATATCCACATGTTGTTTGCAAAATAGTGATTTTCTAACTTCATCAGTTCTTCTAAATTCATTAGTTGGCATTTTACTATAAGTAATTTTCCTTCTTTCCTTTTTACATTTCCTTTCTTTTTTTTCTTTCTCTTTCTTGACCTTTCTCTCTCTCTCTTTTTTCTTTTTAAGGTGGACTCACAGATTCTTATTTATCCAATTGGTTATAATCCATTACTGTTACTATTCATTTTTATGTAGTTAATTCTCCCAGCTTTTGCCAGTAAAAAGTCTCTTTAGGCTGATTTTTATGTCCTTTTGACATATCTCTTTCCTTTCTTTTGAGCACTCTCTTTACTCTCTGGCCCAAGATGTTTCAGGCTTATCTTGTACTTTTCCTGTCCCTTCCCTAGAATCTGCCATTTCTCCAAGAAGCCACGGTTCCTTTCAGTATGGAACAGTATTTAGAAATCAAGACCTTCATACGAAGTATATTTGTTGCTTCTGGGCTGTCATTGATTCTAGGTCCTTTCCCTGGAAAACGCTACTACTGGTTCTTATTCTAAAAATTCATAATGATTCCTATGAACTATGGTACAAGGTTCTTCCTTGCCTTCTCCCATCCCTAAATTTTATCTCCCTCTCTAACACTGAGAACACTGGCTTCTAATAAAATCAACATGTTTGCTCATTTGTTCAATCCTACGACATACCCAAAAGAGTTTCGGAATTGCCACACCCATGGTACCATGAGAAACACACCTGCGAAGACTTCCAGGTTTGCTTGCAGCTCCTTTTGTTCCCCCTTCAAACTAAGACTTTGAAGTTACTTCGGTTGGTTCTATTTCTTTCTTCATTGTGCATTTATTTGAAATACAGTAAGGCTTACTGCTTCTGCTTGTATTCAGTCTAGTGTTTGACCCCACCCTTGATGATTTAATTTTAGTTTCTTGAGCATATAAATCACAATCCAAAATATATAACCACAATCTAAAATGTAAAACTATATAAGAAGATCTATTCCCCTATCCTGTTTACCCCATTCTCGCCCAACTCTACATGTAAATGATTTCATTAGTTTTGGGTTTGCTCACCCCCTGTTTCTTCTGCCAAAAATAAGCAAGCACTTAAACTCCACAGGCAGCTCCAACAAAGGAGCGAGTGTGCGCTCCTATTGACAGGGCTGCTCCCATCCACACTGCTGTGAGGATACAGTCACTGCCTCATTGGCCACAACAAACACTGCTTTTATGATGATTAAAAGTCTTAAGTTTCTGCCTTTTGCCCAACAACCAACAAATTAAACAGCATCTCCATAAGGCAGAAGGGTGGGTGGTCAATGGACACTTGACATGGTTATGGAAATGATTCTGGAGGGAGCTCTCTAAAGGCATCGTCCACCCAGGCGGCCTTTGTGCCCGGGTAACCAACCTGAAAGATACCATGTGCACACATATACACACACAGTGCGCTATCAAGACACACAAAACACACAGCACGCACTCTGACACACTACACACACCCAACACACAGACACACAACACAGATATACACTGCACAAGACACACCACACTCACAGACACACAGTACACATGCAACACATAAGGCAAACGCAGCATACAAATATACACACAACATACAGAGACACAAACAGACACACAACACACAAGACACACACACTAAAGAAGCAGTTGTTTCTGTTTGGCGCTACTGAGAGCCAGCAGGCTTCTGAGAGCACACAATCATGATAATGATTAGTTGAAATGGCACCACCATTATCTTGAATTACCTTGTCTTCCAAAGAAAACGTCCTAATGAGCTCTTGATCCACCATGGAGGATCTGTAATTTGGAACAAGTAAATTTATCTGTCTTTTTCTACGAATCATTATTTCCGTTCTTCATTGTGAGGCTAACAACATAATTGAGCTGTCATCGTTCCAACTTAGGTAATAGATGTTTCTGGCAAAATGCTTCAAACGCGCTATGAAATAGAAGAGGAATCTGAGGCTCACTTACTGTGTGTTGCTTGGACCAGAAACATGTCACTGAAGCTATAGTTTTGCACTCGGACCTGAGATGAAAATTAGTTTTTAAGTAAATGTTCTTACCTTTTCCCCATCATGTCAGTTCTTGAATCCTTCATCAAACAATTCAAGAACCTTACCTAAAAGCAGACAAAAGTGTAGTTTGATAAATAGCAGTATCTTTGTGTCTACTATATCTCATCTTAGCCAAATGAACCACTTCATGCTAGACTGCTGCCCCAGACACCATGTAAAATTATTTTGTGTGCCTGTAACATTACCATGTGGAAAATTACTGAACGATTTGGAGATCTGTGCCAATCAAATGCCCTCTGGTGTGATCTGTGGGGCTGGGCCACAACCTTGTTGTGGGTTGGGGTAAGGCCTGAGGCCAGGCAAGAAGTTCTAGAGTCTTCCAATGGAGCTCAAAAGCCAGGATTTTGACACTTTTCTCTGATTTAGGCATGACAAAATGCCTGGTGGCACTGGAGGTTTCTTTTATGGTGGTTTAGTTGTGGAGAGAAAAGGCAAAGAGTCAGGGAGAGAGAGCTACATCAATTGGTACTTACTTCTGAGATCCTCCACACAAATTTGGGCAGAATCCTTCCAGCTTCTGCTGGTGGCTGGCAACCTTCAGGGTTCCCTGGCTTGTAGATGCATCACTGCAATATCTTCCTCCATCTTCCTGATGATGATTAAAAGTCTTAAGACATGGTCATTCTCTCCATGTCTCTATCTTCACGTGGGCATGTTTCTCTCCCTATAAGGACATTAGTCATCTATACTAATAAAAGGGTAATATGCTAATTAGACCAGATATCTTCCAGACATCCTTCCAAACGTCCTTCCAGACAAAGCCATGGTGGCGGGGGCCGAGGCAGAGGTGGTTAGAGGCGATCAGGCCAGCAGGGGAGAGCAGTTAGGGGTGATCAGGCAGGCAGGCAGGCAGAGTGGTTAGGGGCGATCAGGCAGGTAGGCAAGTGTGCGGTTAGGAGCCAGAGGTCCCAAATTGCGAGAGGGGTGTCTGACTGCTAGTTTAGGCCCGATCCCTATGGAATCGGGCCTAAACCGGCAGTCGGACATCCCCCTAAGGGTCTTGGATTGGAGAGGGTGCAGGCCAGGCTGAGGGACACCTCCCCCCCATGCATGAATTTCATGCACTGGGCCTCTAGTCCTATATAATAAAAGGCTAATATGCAAATCAACCAAACTGCAGAACAACCAGTCACTATGACACGCACTGACCACCAGGGGGCTCAATGCAGGAGCTGCCCGCTGGTGGTCAGTGTGCTCCCACAGGGGGAGTGCTACTCAGCCAGAAGCAGAGCTCATGGCTGGCAAGTGCAGTAGTGGTGGCGGGAGCCTCTCCCGCCTCTGCGGCTGCGCTAGGATCTCTGACTGACTGCCCCCGAGGGCTCCCAGACTGCGAGAGGATGCAGGCCATGCTGAGGGACTCCCCCCTACCAGTGCACGATTTTCGTGCACCTGGCCTCTAGTATTGGAATAAGAACCCATCCTGTTGACGGCATCTTAACTTGATGACATCTGCCAAGACCGTATTTCCAAAATAAGTCACATCTACGTGTGCAGGGGTTGAGGACACAAGGCAGCCCAGAACCGACTCCAGGCTTTTCCAGGTTGTGAGTGAGACACATGAAACCCTGCTGACGTCTGCTGCGGTTCCACATGGTGTTGTGCTCCTGGCAACGACAGTCCAGTGCCCCAAAGTGACGGGTGCCATCATGAGGGTCACTGCAGAGAATGACAGAGGGGAGTTGTTTCTCATCACAACCAACCTTCCCTGCATGCAGACACATCCTTAGACAGAAAGCCTCTCTCTTCCCCAAAGCCAGCATCTTTGCCACGTCTGCCTCATTTTTTCTCCTCCAGAACCGCCTTGTCTTGCCCCAGACACTCTCCTGCCGTGTTAATGTAAATCTGCTTCTCTTTCAACTCTCCAGGCCCGGCCTTGCCCTGGATCTCCCACCCTCCCTTGGCCCTGAGGTGGTGGAGAGGAGAATCCACATGCTGGGCATGGGCAGGGGACCATGGGGAGCAGGTGGCTATGCCTACTCGGGCACTCTTTTTCATCCCTGTCACTCTAGCCACAGAGCCAAACTCCAGTTTATTTAGTGGAAAGAATGGAGACATGCTCCAGGAGGGTAGCCCCCTGGGGAGGCTGACATCCGTCACTCCTCAGCTGTGGGATGGCCACCCTGCCTCTTGCTCTGTCCAAAGAACGGCTCAGCTCTGTCATCTCGCCTCCTGCTTCCTATTTCTGGGCTCAAAGTGCCCAGCTGGTCCCCTCCTGGCCAGCGTGGCTCTGACACCAGGCTCTTCTGCATCCTGTGAGCCTTGGGAGAAGCTGGAGACGGCTCCGGAACCATCAGGTTCAGGTCCGGTCACCAGAGGAGGAGAACCAAGTCGAGGGAGGCACTTCATAGGGGCTGGTAGCACACGAGGTCCTGGGGAAGCGGAGACGCCAGGGAGCACCTGCTGCCCAGGCAGAGGAGTTGTGGCCTCCAGTAGAGCTGGGAGTGGACAGCAGGGTGTGGGGTGTGGGCAAAGCCAGGATGTGTGAAGGGCTGGGCTGTAGGGTGAGGAGGACCCAGGGGCTATAGCAGGGGTGATGCCAGGTGAGGAGCACAGCAGGGGCCCCCCAGAAGGGAGGAGAGCAGGGACAGTAGTCCCATGTGTGTGCCATATACAGTTCAGGAGTTGCCTAAACCTTAATCCAGCTCAGCAGATAGCTACTAGTACTGGATGCTTTATTGCATTTGAGACTCATGCTGGGTACATGGAGAGAGGGCTGGGATCCCAATACCAACAAGAAACACTTCTTTCCTCGAGAAGTTCCTGCAGCAGGGCCTGGGCCCTGCGGGTGGAGAGCCTGAGGGGCTCTAAGCGTGCTGCATCCTCTCTGCTCCCGGCCGGCCAGTGCTCCTGGCAGGAGACGCTGAGGAACTAACCCCGGACTGATTGATTTTACCCGCAGTGAGATGAATTCTCCTTAAGCAATTTGTGCCTGTCAGTAGTTCAGCTGTGGGCCGTGAAAACCTGATTTGCTTAACCTTTCTTTGAAAGAAATAAAACTGTCTGGCATTGCAGGGTTTGATGAATGACAGAGCTGCTGCGGTGCCTGCTATGCGGTCACACGGAAGAGGGGACATTTGTAAGCTAAGGGCCCCCATCCTCACTAACCCAGCCCCACGACAGCCCGAAGAACAGGGCAGGAATAGGATGAGGATCTGGGCAGCAGAGCCCGCAGCAAGTCCTGGGGGCTCAGGGTCCAGGGGTGTTGCTGACGGCAACCCCCAGAAGGCCCTGCTGGTGTGCACACTGAACATCTGCTGAGCCTGTCCCAGGCTTTCGGTGAGACTTAAAGAAGATGACGTGCCCGGCCGGTGTGGCTCAGTGGTTGAGCGTCCACCTTGTGCCCGGCCGGTGTGGCTCAGTGGTTGAGCCAGGAGGTCACGCTTCAATTCCCAGTCAGGGCACATGCCCGGGTTGCAGCTCGATCCCCAGTTGGGGGTGTGCAGGAGGCAGCTGATCAATGATTCTGTCTCATCATTGATGTTTCTATCTCTCTCTCCCTCTCCCTTCCTCTCTGAAATCAATAAAAATTTTAAAAAGACTTTATTTTTAAAAAAATGACATGGGTGGAGGTCCCGGCTCAGGGCCTGGAGGATAAGAGGGTGTCAATTCCCTTCCCTTTCTTTCAGCTCCGTCTTTCTTACCATTGTGCTTGATTCTTATAAGAACTTTCAGGACCACGTGGTAAGAAATTTGGATTTGGGGAAGGTAATTCTCCCTCTCACCCATAATAAATACATGAGGAAAAGCTGCATCATTCATTCATTCATTCATTCATTCATCCATGCAACCATTAAAACTGCTGAGGACCAGCCTTGTTTAAGGCACAGGGCGGGAATCCCAGAGATTGGGAATCTAGAGCCGTCAATGAGCCCAGCACTTAAGAAGCCTACGCTTTGCCGAACCGGTTTGGCTCAGTGGATAGAGTGTCGGCCTGTGGACTCAAGGGTCCCGGGTTCGATTCCGGTCAAGGGCATGTACCTTGGTTTCGAGCACATCCCCACTGGGGGGCGTGCAGGAGGCAGCTGATTGATGTTTCTCTCTCATCGATGTTTCTAGCTCTCTATCCCTCTCCCTTCTCTGTAAAAAATCAATAAAATATATTAAAAAAAAAAAAAAGAAGCCTACGCCTTATCAGGGAGGTCGAAAGGCAGGCGCCCCTGGCACGGGAGCAGTATGGTGGGAAGAAATCCCTCTGCTTGGAGGATGGGCACAGCGTGGAAAGAAGAATGAGAGGATTGGACGAACCTGAAACTCATTCCCTCACAGCGGGGGTTCCGCAGCTCTGACCCGCGGACAGATGCCCACCATCACTCACTACAGTTCCTGTCCATCAGGAGGCCCGCACACAGTAGGCACGGTGCCCGTCCACCCTCACTGGGCACTGGGCACTGGACACAATGCCCATCCTCTCAGGTGCCCAGGGAACAGGTTCCTTTGTATGTAAGCAGCAGACCGGCCTCGGGACTCGAAGGGAGGAAAGGGCAGGGGAAGAGCCAGCGCCTCGCCTCCCTGGGCTAACTCGCTCCCCACAGCGATGGCTTTGTGGGTGATGACAGCGGCAAGAAATGACACCGTGAGGAACTATCACCGTCTGAAGCTTTCATCCTCAGACGGGGCATTTTCTACCGAGTTTAATGTTTTAATGAGGTGTTGAGTGAGATTTATGTTTGATCAGTGAATGGGCTCGAAGTGTAAATATATTTATGCAATTAGTCAGAAGCTATCAAACCTGATTGTTCTCCCTCTCAACCTGAAAATTTTCTTTCAGGAAACTACCAGAAAACAAAATCCAAAGGTTTGGCAACTCTGACGTTCTCTGGGGCACCCTCCTATGGAGCCTTCGTGATGCTGACCAGAGGGTGAGCTTGGCATGAACCTTCAAGGTTATGGCAGATGAGAAGGGAGCCCAGGGCGTACACATACCTCCATGTTTCCCCAGACTTGGCATGGATCTTCAAAAAAAATTTATTTTTCCTCACCTGAGGCTGTTTTTCCATTGAGTTTTAGAGAGAGTGGGAGAGGGAAAGACAGAAATATCAATGTCACATCGATTGATATGCACTATCCACTGTATTCATTCATAATCTTGGGTTGTAAGAAATGCAGACAAGCACAGGCTGGCTGAGGCAAGAAGAGGAAACAAAGACATTTAGTACAAGGGCTGTTTCATGAACACAAAAGCTGGAATGCCCCAAAGCCTCAGGAAACACCTCAAACCAGAAGCTGCAGAAACCACAGAGTTCTGTTTCTCTATGTTCATCTCTGCCTTTCTCTGTCCAATTGCTTGATATTCTTTCTCTATCTCTCTCTCTCTCTCCCTCCCTCTCTCTCTCTCTCTGTCTCACACACCATTGGCTTGCACTCATCTCTGATTTACATGGACCAGTTCCAAGCACATGTAGAGATCAACAGGCAAAAGGTGAAGCCCTATTCCAAATTCCCAGCAGCGTCCACACAGGTCCAGTCCCCTAGGTGTGGGAAGTGGGCCCTCCAGAGCACCAAGGGCTGCCAGGGACAGAGCTTTCCTGCAACAAAGGAAACTCTGAGCAGAGAACCCGTTCCCCACAGAAAAAACGGACCTGTGTTCCTAGGCAGCCTTCCCCTGGAAAAGCACCGTGCACTTGGTTCATTCTGTACTTATCTCACACTAAACAGTAAACACTCAGCAACAGTAATCCCTTATTTCCAAAGATCTGTTAGGCGGATGTGGGATGGAGAGGTGGGGGCAACTCCATGTAAACTTTTAAATACAGAGCTAACAGGGGGAGCCAGTCCTTAAAAGTCACTGCGTCACCACATTCATTTACAACCCCATCATTCAGAAGTCATCTCCCCATAATAACTAAGGCGGGGGCTGCAGCGGGACTTCCTGGCCAGCCTACCATTATCTAAAGTTTTTTTTTGTTGTTGGTTTGTTTGTTTTTTTTGGCGTTTCAGACATGCTCCTAACCCAACAAGGATGTTTTTTAAAAAATACAACCTTAAGCATTTTTTATCATTTATGTGTTGAACGCTGTTTTCAAGTGGTATAATAGCTGTAAACAGACATAAATAAAGTTATACTGTACACTAGAATCCAATTGAGATG
Source organism: Myotis brandtii (assembly GCF_000412655.1). NCBI lineage: Eukaryota > Metazoa > Chordata > Mammalia > Chiroptera > Vespertilionidae > Myotis > Myotis brandtii. The sequence goes on from NW_005371371.1 coordinate 2,020,791, forward strand.
AAACATTTTAGATGTGTGGTAATTTTCTACTACCCCTGAAAAAGAAAATAGAAAGCCACATAGCTAAAAAGAAATATATTGTATTTGTAAGTACTGTTATATAGAATACACCTAAACACAGCATATGTACTAGTAAGTTTACAAATATTTCACATATCATGGAAGAGCCAATACGGAAATTGTATTTCAGGAACTAACCAGTAAATAAAAAGCAAGCCACAATATAAGATAATTTGATGTAAGATTCACTTGCCAAAGCAAATGTATTACTAAAAATTGGTACCAAATATAAAGCAAAATAAAATAAACTGAATGATTCTTAGAAAAGGTATCCACAGTACCTGTAAACAAGAACATTCTCTAATAAAAGTGCATACACACTATAGAACAAAATATCACTTGAAATCATTACACTGTCAGGTATCCAGGAAAAGCAACATTTTCACTAAATTCAATATCTGGTGAACAGTAGGGAAAAGGGAGAATTCTGCTTAAAACTAGCCTGAACCTAGAAGCAATGCCACCATTGCGTTGGAGTCATGTATCCGGACATTCACTTCAAATATTAGATGTAGGAAACTCCAGATTCTGCTTCTGATCAGCTCTGTGGCCCATGGGAGAAAGGTACCCACCGATTGTCTTTGCTGGGATGTTTTACAATGACTACCTCCACCAGTAGGGGGCAGCAGTACTATCCATATCACCTTCCTGGCCACCTGTTAACCCCCACTGAACTCACATACCAAAAGAAGGGCATTGGGGGCAAAGTGAGTTTAGGGTATATGTTTGAGAAAATAATACATATGGTCTTTAAGACACAATTTCAAACCTCAATCAACCCGGGCATGATTATTAGGGAAAGTCACTAATAATTCCCTAAAACAAAAACACAGTCAGTTCTCAATTCCTTGGGGAGAGTCAGGGGTTCTAGGCCCTCTACCTGCTGTGAACCAAGCAGTTCAGCAGAAGGGATCATCTCCTCCCCTCCCCCAGGACCCCACGCCCAGGAAGGGCTGGCCCCAGAGTTAGTCAGTGCGAACTCTGTTTACCGGCTCTCTACCAACCCACCCACAGACAATCTATATGGTACTTCAGAAAATCAGAGCCGTCCCATTGTTGTTTTCCTCTTACCCAGTTAAGAGGAAAAGAAACTATTCACAAATAAAATAAAAAACAATATTGTTTTCTCAATATTGAGAATTTTTCTTTCATATTTGTCAAAAGAGCTATTTTTGACTTTTGTTTAGAAATAGGTTTGTATCAAATATCGTTTCTTTGGATATATAACTAGGAAAACAAGTAGAAACAATTGGTTAAAATTCCTTCTATACCCAGTTAAGAGGAAAAGAAACTATTCACAAATAAAATAAAAAACAATATTGTTTTCTCAATATTGAGAATTTTTCTTTCATATTTGTCAAAAGAGCTATTTTTGACTTTTGTTTAGAAATAGGTTTGTATCAAATATCGTTTCTTTGGATATATAACTAGGAAAACAAGTAGAAACAATTGGTTAAAATTCCTTTGTGCTTTCTCAGGTTCAGAGTCTGTTTCTGAATCGTATCCTACCCAGGGACACGCCTGTCAGGCTCCTCACGCCACACCTGTGCCAGCAGCACTGCAGAGCGGGTAGGAGATGAAGGGTGCTCCTCTCCCCACTCCACAGAGGCTCGGCCTGCAAGGTTCTACACAGATGAGAGGACAACGCAGTGAGTCAAGGCTTCTGCCTGGCCCAGAGCGACTACACGAAGTGTCCTGAATTCAGAGACCATAAAATATAAAAAAATGAACCTCTTAGAATTGATACCATATGATATGTAGCACATATAAAGGAATAGTATGTGTGTATATATATGTATATACACTCTACATATGTATATATCTACTCAATAAGTATCTATAATAATAAAAGCATAATATGCTAATTAGACCAGACAACCGAACAACCTTCCAGACGTCCTTCCAGACAACCATCAGACAAAGCTGCAGTGGCGGGGGCCGAGGCAGGGGTGGTTAGGGGTGATCAGGCAGGCAGGCAGAGGGGTTTGGGGTGATCAGGCAGGCAGGCAGGCGAGTGGTTAAGAGCCAGTGGTCCCGGATTGTGAGAGGGTGCAGGCCGGGCTGAAGGACCCCCCTCACGAATTTCGTGCACCGGGCCTCTAGTTTTATATATAATAGAATGCATATAAAAAGATGATAAAATGGCCCTAGCTGGTTTGGCTCAGTGTATAGAGTGATGGCCTGTGGACTCAAGGGTCCCGGGTTTGATTCCAGTCAAGGGCACATGCCCGGATTACGGGCTCGGTCCCCACTGGGGGGGCATGCAGGAGGCAGCCAATCAATGATTCCCTCTCATCATTGATGTTTCTATCTCTCTCTTCCTCTCCTTTCCTCTCTGAAATCAATAAAAATATATTTTTTAAAAAGATGATAAAATGCCTTATTAAAATGTTAGCAGTGCTTATCTCTGGTGGTGGAATTTGAGTTGATATAGTGATTTTTTTTCTCTCTTTCTGTTTTACTGTTTCTCAGTTTTCTACATGAAGCTTGAATGTTGCTTTTGAGTAAAAATGTTACTTTAAGAAAATAACAAAACACTGGTAAATTCAATAGAATTTCGTTTAAAACACAGTGAGGTTTTGTTTTCTTGAAAAGCTGATTCTCAAACTTACATGGAGCAGATGAAGGACTACATGTAACGGACACCCTCCGAAAGAAGAACCAGGTTGTGTATCATCGTCACTGGCTAGTTAATATGAATAAAGGAAAGAAAGCAGAGGGGCGTCAGACATGGTAAGCATGGTCACCTGGGAAGCTACAGCTTCTCAGGCATGGCTCCTCTGAGGGGATTAACACCCTCCCTTCCCCCACCAGGTACTGGATTGTTGGGGGACAGGGAGAAATGAACACGCCCACAGTAGACGTTGGGGTGGCACAGGGGAGGTGCTTGCCTGTCAGTCTAACCTAGGAGGTGGACCCCATCAGAAGCAGGTGGAAATCTTGGAAAGTTAATTGGTTCCTTTGAAGAAGCTCCTGGTTAAAATTCCCAGCCAGAGTTCCCTTGCTCTGTGTGGGGGGACCACAGGGCATTGCGAAGGAGCGCGGGGTCTCCGGGTCTTGGAGACGCGCTTTCGAGCTGCTGATTTGCCAAGCTGGGTGACCTTGGGTAAATCACTTGATGTCTCTGAGCCTCAGTTTCCTCATCTGTAAGACAGTTGATCGTTAAGGTCCTTTTAGGTTCTGTGACTATCTTATTCTAGAGGTAAGAACATTTGAAATCAATAGTCAGGAAGAAGCACAGGAGAGCTGTAGAGTTAGCCTGCCCCTTTATAAGGTGAGCACCTCTTTCTCTCTGGGACCCCTATTTCCCAGCCCCCTGTCTCCGAGCTGGTGCCTCGATGCCCCTCCAGCTCCCCGCCTGTCTGCATGTTCTCCCTCAGGTTGACCCACCCATCCTTCACCCACTGCCCTCCCAATCGCCACCTGTGACTGCACCTCCCCTCTGCCCTGCCCCATGGTGCCTCTGACTCTGGAGGTTCCCCGTGATCCCCTCCCTTTGTAAATGCCCTTAAACTGCCTTCACTCCCGCAGGATGGACAGGCAGCAAATGCGTGCTGCTGAGAGGAGCTGTCTGCAGGAAGCCAGCTGCCTCCGCTAAAGACCCAGCAAACTCCAGGAGGAGGAGCTGAGGGAACAGAACACACAGTGAGAGTGGGCGAGCTCCCTCCCAGGCAGAGGGAGAGAATCACAGTGACAGGTCATCCAATGGTCTTCACCAAAACAGAGTGAGAATAGCAGGGCAATGGTGTGGAATGGCATGGGCTGGAAGGCACGGGGATGGAATAGGGGAAAAATGGACAGATGTAAGCATGGAGGGGGGCCCCTGGGAAAATAAGAATGAAGATTTCAACGAGCCAGCTGGGCTTAAACCCTCGGGCTCAGGCCCTTCCGCGAAGGATACCAACCAGACGCTGGTGGCCTGCTGACCTTCGTCCCCAGGTGGGGCATGGGACACTCTGAGCTGGCTCTCGTCTGAGGCAGCAATGACCTCTGCAGCCCCTGCTTGGCAGGAGGCCCAGGATGCAGGGGTCTCTGCTCAGTGGAGACTCTCATATTTGTCTAAGAACCAGGGATCTAGAGCTGGGCTTTGCTGTGTTTTGCTGGAGGCCCCACCCTTTACACCAATGTCATGGGCTGCAGAGGGGAAGGTTGTGACAGTCTGTCCCATGAAAAGCATGAAAGTGCGTTTCCTAAACACCTCTAGTGTGCAGTGGCCCCGTTTACCTGGAAGCGGCCCAGGGGGGCCGGGAGTGGAGCTCTCGAGGGCTCTGGCCTCCAAAGGCCTGGTGCAGCGGTTCTCAACCTTCTGGCCCTTTAAAAACAGTTCCTCATGTTGTGACCCAACCATAAAATTATTTTCGTTGCTACTTCATAACTGTAAATGTTGCTACTGTTATGAATCGTAATGTAGATATCTGATATGCAGGATGGTCTTAGGCGACCCCTGTGAAAGGGTCGTTCGACCACCAAAGGGGTTGCGACCCACAGGTTGAGAACCGCTGGCCTGGTGGAATATGAGCTCCGCGGCTTCTCAGCTGTGTGGCCTCAGACGGAGGTGCACCCTTCCTTCCTGAGTTATTTCTTGCACCTGCACCAGGAAGGAAATTATAACACCCACTTCTAAGGATTGTTGTGGGGATTACAAGTATTTGCGAAACACCAGGTAAATGCACTTGACATTCCTAAAGTGAGTCACGACCCGGCCAAGGAGAGAGGAAGGCCTGTCTGATGCGGAGTAGTACTTATGTTACCCTCCCCTCGGTGCTCAGAGCACTTGGTAATTAAAGCACTTAATTAACTAATATCTGTGAGGCAGCTGTGATGAATGTTCCAGAGTGTAGATTCCAAGAGAGAGAGTACGCTCAAAGGAGTTAGGAGCTGCTTGGGAAGCCGACTGTTAACCAGGCGGCATTGCCAGGTGGCTGCCCTCCAGTTATGCGAGTGAATCTCAGAGCAACCGGGATGGAGACCCGCTTCCTTTCACTTCAGAGCAGGGCTTGGAAACCACAACCCACCCACACAAGTCCGCTTTGGGGATTCGAGATTCAAAGCTTTTAAAATGAATGAACTGCTGCTGGCTTCCCCTGAGGGGTGTGTGTCACTTGGCAGTGTTCCAACTTTGATTCAAGGAAATCTGCCCATGCCATGCTTAGCCGAGAGAGGCCCAGGCATGGGGCCACTCCCTGAGGCAGGCACCCCATTTCCAGGCAAAAGTTTAATAGCCAAGCTTTTGGTTACTTGTAAAACCATCATTGATTTCTAACAGTGCCCCTGAGGCCCGGAGGTGTCCTCTGAATCATCAAAGCTAGAGGAAATTTTATGTGGTGAAGGCCCTTTGTTACCTTCTTTGCAAATTGGCAAGTGATGCAGGCAATGAAAGCCTTTCTGTTAACTAAAACATTCTATTCATGCTCATGACACACTCCGCCAGCCACCCGCGTGTCACACCAACACCGAGGCCAGCCAACCCTGACACATTCAGGTGTGACTCCCAGGGCTGCAGAGACCCCCAGCCCGCCCCGTGCTTCCCAACAGGGAGCGCAGGTACCAAGCCCGCCCGCCACGCCTGCCAGACAGCTTCCCTCCCAACGTGGAGCAGAGCCTGCGGGGTCTCCCCTCCCCTGCACCCCCCCCCCCAACTATGGTGCTGCGCTGGATTGGGCGTGAGGCTTGGCACGCAGTAAAACGTCTCCATCCAGGACTCAATTTTTGCTCTTCTAGTCGTATTTTTGTTTTAAACCTGGTCTGACTTGCTCTCTGTCTATCCTGTCACGTGATACAGGGTAAGCAATAGGGATGCTTAGAAAACATTGTTGAAAGAATAAATAAACATTTTAAATTACTTTATTTTACTCTTTGTTGTTGCAAGTCTTTGAATATGTACTATGTGCACCAGCAACACCTCTGTTCCTCAGGCTCTTGCCTTTTCTTTCCAGAGACAAGCACTGTTACCAGGCTTTTTGGCAATGCGAGTGCCTGTGTGATGCCTTACCTATGTAAAATGTAGTTACAGATAGCTCTAATATACATACACATGTACAATATATTTTCTACAAATGAGAGCTCACTACACATATTTCCTCATGTTGTTTTTATTTATTTTTATTGATTGATTGGTTTCAGAGAGGAAGAGAGAGGGAGAGATAGACACACCAATGATGAGAGAGAATCATTGATCGGCTGCCTCCTGCACACCCCCCACTGGGGATTGAGCCCGCAACCTGGGCATGTGCCCTGACTGAGAATCGAACCGAGACTTCTTGATTCATAGGTCAGAGCTCAACCACTGAGCTGTGCCGGCTAGGTCTCATGTTGTTTTTATTGTTTTAATTTATATACTAGAGGCCCGGTGATGAAATTCGTGCACGGGTATGGTCACTAGGCCTGGCCTGCGATCAGGGCCATCTTCCCCTGCCAGCAGCCACCCCCGGTTCCCCCTCCACCATCCGGCGATCAAAGCCTGCCAGCTGCGGGGAGGGACCAAGAGGTTGGCCGGCAGGCCCCGCTGGATTGGGGCCTGTGGGCTAGAGGCAGCTCCTGTGTTGAGCGTCTGCCCCCTGGTGGTCAGTGCACGTCATAGCAACCGGTCGTTCCACCGTTCAGTTGATTTGCATATTACCCTTTTATTATATAGGATTGGAAATTGTTTCATTTCAGTACATATATAGAGCATCCTCGTTCTTTGGAATGGTTTCATATATTTTATTGCACGCTTGTACCCACTTTTATTTAACCAGCCCACTGACAGGTGTTAAACTATTTCCATCGTTTTGCTTCTACAAACAAAGCAAACACCATGACTAAAAGTCAGGGTCTTTCATCCTGGCCTTGCAGGTAGACATCTCCTCACCAGAGGCCCCCCGCCCCCCCACTCTCTCCAGGACAAGGACAAGGGAGCACATGACCAGAGCACATCCCTCTCTTTCCCGGCTGTTTTCTCAGACTCACTGTGCTTGCGTGTGACCAGGGCACGGTAGCAGCAGTCCGTGCGTGGGTCCTGCCCACAGAGCCCTTTAGCTCAGCATCCAGAGCAGCCAGGCAGCCTGTGTTGCAAACCACCAGGAAAGACCTGCAGTGACCACAGCAAGGCTTGAGACAAAGAAGTCACAGGCCTCATTTTGAAAAGAGCTTACCTGAACCCTCAATTTCTTTTCCTGGAAAGACCTTAAAAAAATCAATATAGACTCCAAATCGTACTTTTGGGTTACTTCCAGTTGGAAAATCAGGTACTTTTTCCGGGCTCTGCCAATGCTTTATTTTTATGGCACATTGTCTTCTGTTTCTCTGTCTGAGCCGTCCCAACCCACCGCGTCCAATGTGCTTTCGGGAGATTCCTGCCGTTCGGACAGTGCAGCCGTTCCGTGGAAGGAGAATCATGACTTCTGCCTACAGGTAACTTCTGAAGTGGGACAACTCAAGCGTGTAGCTGTCGATGACATGATTTTCTTTGGTCATGGTCTAAGGCAGACCTGACTGGAAATCCCCCAAGTTAATACCTCTATTTGGTCACCCTGAAATGCTTGAGTTAATGTGGTCTTTTAGTGGTGAAACTGCCAACGGAGGTGACAGCTACTCACACTCCCTGACCACAGCAGCGTTCTCAGGGGAGACTTCAGCCACAGGAGGGAGGGCGATGGGCATCCGCCCTGGGAGTACGTGTGCTTGCGAGTGAGTTGGAAGCTTTGGGCCGCCTGTGTGAGAGCAGCCGCCTGCCTGTGCCCCATGCTCACAGCCAGTCAGCCCCGTCCCCGTCCTGCCTGTGTCCTGGTCCCAGGGTCCCAGATTCCACGCCAGGTCCTCATGCACCACAGGGGGCAGCCCTCCCGGACTGAATGGGGCTTCACGTGTCTTTCTGGGCCCACAGCCAGCTCCCTTCCTGGGTGGAGCTCAGCTGGGGTATGAGTGCATGGGCAGGTTTGTCTGTGCACCCGGAAGGACACTTTGCATTAGAATCTCAAAGCCATCCACACCCCCAAAATGCTCAAAAAGGTAGGCGTGCGTGTATTTACTTTTGTTTGTTTTAAACAAGGACAGCTACAGAAAGAAAGGTATTCTCAGTGCTAAACGCACTGCTCCTGTTTAAATGAAGGTGACGCCACGGGAAGGGAACAGGCATCCTTCTTCGCTGAAAGAAGGGGGCGAGGGAAGGAGGAAGGCGCAGAGGGGTCCGTGTGCTTCAGACACAGGCACCATCTCATCGACTTCCTGGACGACCCAGTGAGGCAGGGACTCTACTCCATGCTACAAATAGGAAGCCAGGGCCAGGGAGGTTTGGAAACCTGCCCAAGAAAGTGTGAGAACCAGGATTAGAGCTGAGGGACCTCTAATGACAAAACTTCCCAAGACAGCATCATAGCTTTTCTTTTTTTTTTTTAAATATATTTTTATTGATTTCAGAGAGGAAAGGAGAGGGAAAGAGAGAGAGAAATACCAATGATGAGAGAGAATCATTATTTGGCTGCCTCCTGCATGCCCCCCACTGGGGATCAAGCACACAACCCGGGCATGTGCCCTTGACCAGAATCAAACCCCGGGACCCTTCAGTCCGCAGGCCGACGCTCTATCCATTGAGCCAAACCGGCTACAGCAATATCATGGCTTTTTAAAACGCGCTTTTGCATGTAGTCGGGGAGGTAAAGAGCAACAACTCTCAAGGCGAAGGCAGTCCAACGGAGCCGCAGAGCATGTGAAAAGGGGAAATGTACACAGAACTCTCCACCCACTTCCCCAGCAGTTTGGGCCCCGGCACCATTTCCCAGTGAGGCCTGGGTCCCGACTATGAACCACGGAGCAGGACTGGCACCCTCTATGCTCGTCTGCACCTTTAATGCAGCGCTGCGTCCTAGGCTCCGGTCATGACAACACACAGTAAAACCCATCTTTGCAAATGTCCAGCTGGCCACTGTCAAGCTGGGCAGCCATAGACAGTTATTGTGTGGGGACACCCAGCTTCATGGAGCCTTTACCATCCCTGGCCCTTGCCCACAAAATACCAGCAGTGCCAGCCATCCCTGAGACAACAAAAGGTGTTCCCCACAGACGGCCAAAACAGCCCCTGGAAGGCAGAACCCCCCTGGGAAGCACCCCGGAAATGCAGCGTTAGTAACAGATAAAAAGGAAGAGTCAATTCAGAGTTGTGTGACATTGAGAAGGTCACAATTTCTCCTTCTTGCCTCAATTTATCTGTAAGACGGGGTGCAGGAAGCCACCCATTGCCTTCACTAGCAGAGAAGTGCAAACAAGGATCCCGGAACGCTGGTGAACCTTGAACCCATGGCAAGGGCCAGAGTTATGCACCGATTGTCTAGTCCTGACAATGGGGGCTCAAGTTA
>NW_005371371.1:2030362-2033394 GCF_000412655.1 Myotis brandtii
AAATTATTATTTCTTGTCTCATCTCTTTCATTTGCGTACGGCCCCTCCTCCAGATCCTGAACCCTGAACCACAAGGGACGTGGGGAACATTCACAACAGGGATTCGGAATCACCTCTTTCTCTCTGCCACTTGGTGTAAATGCCAAATGTGAGCAAGCTCATGAGATGACTTTTGAACCTCAAACCCCACTGAGCCCTATAAACGCAACAAGCCACAATACTCAGCGTCCCTGCCCCACTCCCCACCCTGCCCGCATGACCGTGCACAGCGAGCAGGCATGGCTCACGGCTCACTTTCCTGGCACAAAATTTCCTTCGTTTGACCACGTGGGAAGCAATCTAATCGGTTAAATGATACTTCGGCATAAATGGGTGACAGCAGACCCTCCACTTCTCCCAAAGGAGAGATTCCCAGAGAGGAACTTCACGACACCCAAAAGGAGCCTTTCTTCCGAGGCCCTGCAGGCTAGTAGGAGACGCCGCTGGGTTCTGCTGGATTGGGAGATGCGCAGGCTCCCAGGCAGAGCACCGGTGCAGAGGCCCAGAACGGGTGAGTGCTGGCTCAGCGGCTTCCACTCCTGCTATCTTCAGCCAAGTGGCCTCGCCATGCCTGGGTTTCCTCCTCTGTAAAGTAGGGTAAGTAACGCCCCGTCTAAGGGCCCTTTGTGATACAGGATGAGCCAATATATGTGAAGGTCCTCCACCAATATTTACACACACACACACACACACGCACACACATTTAAAATACCAGTGTGACCTTACATGGGGACCCAGCTACTGCATTTACAAGTTAGGATGGTTTTGCTTCTCTAGGGAAAGGCAGACTGTCCAGTTCTTTGCACTCGGATTATTTGTTGGTGTATATTTACAGGTTCTGCTTATGCAAATCCCAAGTCCCACTTCTATCTATTGGACCCTCAGTGCGTGACAGCACTCACGAATGTTCCTTTAAGGATGAATGATTTTCCTATGTCAGCGTCCGTATTGAGAGGAAAGCCCATTTTAGAACACACGCCAGAAAGCCCTGAGGGCGACTTCCATTCGGAACCAGACTAATGGAGTGGAAGAGGCCCAGGTCCTGCTTTCCATTCTGGCACATAAATTCCTGACTGCTTTAAACCACCTCTCTCCGTGTCAGGTTTCCTGAACTAAAAGCGAGTGAGAACGGTCACTTCACTAGAAAGACTTGCCTCTTATTAGAGGTTGTGGGGACTAGATGAACTAAGGCATGTAAAATACTCTCTCTGAAGCACAATCAGATTGTGAATGCACAGCAGTGGTCTACAAACCATTTTCATCTCACATCACCATTGAGCAATCCCTCCCAGTGCATAAATATAGGGTCTCCCCAAAATGTATATACGCACTGTCTGTAGATTCTATTACATTTTGAAAATGAAATATATTTTAATAAGCACTGCCTTTATCATTATTCAAAGTGTGTATACCCTGTATGTATTTAAAAACTATATGTAAAGTACTACCATGCTAACATATTACTTATGTTACACAATAATACAAATGCTTAAAAAATAAGATAAAGATTAAACAAATAATGCTTTAAAGTAATTTTGTATTGTTTTATTTATTTATGGTACAGAAACCTTTAAGAGCTCAAAAACAGTACTATTATCTATAAATATCTTTTTAGTGGAGAGTGATATGATTGAACACACTTCACTATTTTTGATTCTTTAACATTTTTTGAGACAGCATTTGAAGGTCTGATTGTTAGTGGTTGATTTTGATACTTTTTTAAAAATTATTTTTATTGATTTCAGAGAGGCGTTTTTTGAGACAGCATTTGAAGGTCTGGTTGTTAGTGGTTGATTTTGATACTTTTTTAAAAAATTACTTTTATTTTTTTCAGAGAGGAAGGGAGAGGGAGAGAGAGATAGAAACATCAGTGATGAGAGAGAATCATTGATGGGCTGCTTCCTGCACACCCTCCACTGGGTATGGAGCCCGAAACCTGGGCATGTGCCTTGACCTGGAATGGAACCGTGACCTCCTGGTTCGTAGGTCGACACTTAACCATTGAGCCACTCTGGCGGGGCTGTTCAAACAATCTCGATTATTTGGAATACATGGCCCTGTCAGACTTGAGCAGGTCGACATTGTTTTACCTGTAGGCTGGCCCACAGAAACCTGGGTTGTGAGTAGAAGTGACCTTTGCCATCTTGCTGTTTGCTTGGGTTTGCTTTATCAGGCTGTGATTCTGTGCAGGATCCTTTTGAAGTCGATGTTCTACTTGTCAAAAATGAATTTTCCTTAAAACCAGATAATTTGACAATCTAGTAAAACAGACACACCTAGGCTATTTATAAGATTCGGAACAAAAGCCACTAAGGTGTCACTTCAACCCTCTGACTGGGAACTTCCTGCCAGGACACCCTTATGTTCATGTGACGGTGACCATCTGAGAGACTAACTCAGCAAGGGCCCCGGGGACACTCTGAATATTCAATGCTGGTTAAAGTTAGTTTATTTTTTTAGATAAAAATAAATACCACTAGAAGTCCAGATTATTTTCTCCTTCCTCTCCAAGGCCACATTCATTGTCTAATAAGGTAGCCTTAGTAACACATGGCTCTTTATTATTATTATATTATTATTATTATTATTATTATTATCTTTAATCCTCACCCGAGAATATGTTTATTGATTTTTTTTTAAAGAGAGAGAGAGAGAGAAACATCTATGTGAGAGAGAAACATCGATAGGTTGTCTCTTGTACATACCCCTAACCAGGGATCAAACCTGCAACCTAGGTTTGTGCCCTGACTGGGAATCAAACCCACAACCTTTTGGTGTATGGAATGACGCTCCAATCAACTGAACTGCCTGGCCAGGGCCACACATGGCTCTTTAAATCAAGCATGTCAACCTCAAAGGCTAACACAGGCCAAATAAACAAGGTTTAAGTGTATGTGAGCCGCAAAAAAAACGAAAGCTTCAATTTTCATAGAAATGTAGGTTTATTTTGATAGAGACATGCTGAATACAAAGGGCTGAAATAAATGAGTAAT
>NW_005371371.1:2033643-2038738 GCF_000412655.1 Myotis brandtii
GCTTCAGTGCCTGGCTGCCGGCCGCCATCTTGGCTGACAGTTAATTTGCATATACTCACTGATTAGCCAATGAAAAGGGTAGTGGTCGTACGCTAATTACCATGTTTCTCTTTTATTAGTGTAGATATTATTATTATTATTATTATCTTTAATCCTCACCCAAGAATACGTTTATTGATTTTTTTTTAAAGAGAGAGAGAAACATCTATGTGAGAGAGAAACATCGATAGGTTGTCTCTTGTACATACCCCTAACCAGGGATCAAACCTGCAACCTAGGTTTGTGCCCTGACTGGGAATCAAACCCACAACCTTTTGGTGTATGGAATGACGCTCCAATCAACTGAACTGCCTGGCCAGGGCCACACATGGCTCTTTAAATCAAGCATGTCAACCTCAAAGGCTAACACAGGCCAAATAAACAAGGTTTAAGTGTATGTGAGCCGCAAAAAAAACGAAAGCTTCAATTTTCATAGAAATGTAGGTTTATTTTGATAGAGACATGCTGAATACAAAGGGCTGAAATAAATGAGTAATTGTTAACATAGAATAATAGAACATTTTAATAAAAATTAATACTTTTTCTTGAACATTAACTTACCAGACACTGAATTTCTGCACAAATTAATAAGCATAATGCAAATAAACTTATTTTTCTTCTTCTTTGAAAGTGAAGCTACAAAATTTTTATTAAAACGTTTCTTACATACCGTTATATTGGCTGGGCTGCAAAAATATTTGTTGTGGGCCGCATGCGGCCCGCGGGCGCGAGTTTGACATGCTTGCTTTAAATAGAACCAAGAGGAGACAGACATGGTGAAGCATGACCATAGAAACTGTCCGCTTTACAATTTATTTTTATTTTTTTAAATAATTTTTTATTGATTTCAGATAGGAAGGGAGAGAGAGATAGAAACATCAATGATGAGAGGGAATCGTTGATTGGCTGCCTCCTGCACGCCCCCTACTGCGGATGGAGCCCGCAACCCGAGCATATGCCCTGGACAGGAATCAAACCTGGGACCCCTCAGTCCAGAGACCGATGCTCTATCCAATGAGCCAAACCAGCTAGGGCCGCTTTACAATTCAGCCAAGAACTGGCCCCCAGGTTTTTCAGGTGACTGAAAGTATGAAATTGGCATATGCCGGCCTATATTTCCAGCATCAATGACTGTTTGCCTGGGTGAGGCAGCAAACACCGCTTTGCAAAGGTGGGAAAATTAGATCAGTGGGAGGCGAGGAAGCTATCAAACAATCACCCAGCAGTCCAACCCTCACCTGAACGGGAAGGAGAGTCCTTCTCCGAAGAATGTCTCCCTCTGGAGCCCCCCCTCTGAGGAGAGGAGTCATTATGCGTCCAGCTGCAATAGCGAGGAGAGGGAAACATGAATAGTTCAGTAGGAAAAATATCTTTCCTGCCCACTTTGCACAAGGCCGTGACAGAGGAGGTGATGAAGTGGGAATTCTTTTCATTTGCGTTTGCCTTGTGGATCTGATCCTGCAGGAGAGTGAATTATGGGAGGTTTGAGCGCCTTGCTGCTGGTGGGTGTTGGAAGATGTATAGCTGATTTCTGTTACAGGAAACAACATCTGTTTTTACTCAGGGACCAAATAATATTGTTCAAAGTCTGGCTGAGCAATTGGGTATTTCTTTTTTTTTTTTTTTTACTGGCAAACCCAGCATGGTGCCTTATAAATCTGAAACTAACACCTTTCTCTTAACTTGTTCCTTCTGCTGACACGTCGGAAAACAGAAAGGTTTATATGCTTCCCTCCACGCGTGGTCCTATAGTTCCCTTAGCACTAGATGGCATTTCCACCAACTCAGGGGCGGGGTGCCTGGTGCTGTCTGCAGCCTGTCCCCTAGTCCCTCAAACCTTTCGCCCAACCCCCTCGCTACACCCCCTGGGCTGACAATCAATCTCTCTGTCCTGATGCCGCAATTCCCTTCCTTGGTCAAACCATGGTGCCAAGTGGAAAGTGGTCTCTGTCCAACAGTCGAAGAAAAGTAAGTTACTTTTAAAATTGAGTCTGGCCCAGCCGGGTATGACTCAGTGGTTGAGCATCGACCTATGAACCAGGGTTGTGGGCTCAATCCCCAGTGGGGGGCGTGCAGGAGGCAACCAATCAATGATTTACTCTCATCATTGATGTTTCTAGCACTCTCCCTTTCCCTTCTTCTCTGAAACCCATAAAAATATATTTTTTTAAAAATGGAGGTCTGCACACACAGAGCACAGTATAAAAAGTGCACTAATCTTAAGGACACAACTTGGTGATTTTCCCGTATTAAACACCAGGTCAAGATCTAGAACAAGCATGTCAAACTTGTGGCCCGCGGGCTGCAGGTAGCCCACAAAGAATATTTTTGCGGCCGAGCCAATATAACAGTATGTAAGAAACGTTTTAATAAAAATTTCGTAACTTAATTTTTACAATATCGTGTTATACATAATTATTAATAACGAACTACAACCTTCGCTAATGACTGATTACTATAATTGTGTTGCATTCCAGCCGATTGCCATGTCTTTAGTCTTGGACTGACTTGTTTGGTGTGTGCAACAGGAAATATTTCACTTCGGAGAAGAAGAAAAATAGGTTTATTTGTGTTACACTTACTAATTTGTGCAATTATTCAGTGTCTGGAAAGTTAATGTTCAAGAAAAATTTAATTTTATTAAAATGTTCTATTATTTTATGTTAACGATTACTCATTTCTTTCAGCCCTTTGTATTCAGCATGCCTCTATTGAAATAAACCTACATTTCTGTGAAAATTGAAACTTTTGTTTTTTTGCGGCCCACATAAACTTAAAAACCTTGTTTATTTGGCCTGTGTTAGCCTTTGAATTTGACATGCTTGATCTAGAACATTCTCAGCACCTGGAATTTTCTCTCACACACCCTCCCAGTTCATTAACCACCCTGCCCTGGGGCAACTGCTATTCTGATTTCTCTAGACATTGATTCTCCTCATGACCCAGATATTCACTATGTGATAACTGATTTCTCAGGAGGAGCTCATGTTAACCAAATTCGTAAGTCAGATGTATAGAATAGCGATGCAATTTATTAATTTGCAGTTAGACTTGCAGTTTTCCCAGGCACTCCTTCCCAGCTGGCTAAGCCTCTCTCTTGCCAGAAGCATGAGACATACTCCAAGTCAACTTCCGAAGACTCTCATTTCCCCTGGGCAAGGGCTGGTGAGCACTGGTAACATTTGTTGCAATGGTTCTTTTTGCTGCAGTCTTCCATAGCAACACTTCTTTAAAGCTATAATAAGCCCAACACTAACAATACCAAGAGTTGGCAAGGATGTGGAGCGATTGGAATGTAAGTTGATAAAATGTCTCTGAGAAAGTACATTGCAGTATCTACAAAAACTAAACAAACACCTACCTTACGTCAAGCACATCTGTTTCTAGGTTTATACCTAACAAATAGGTACCTATGTGGTCACCAAGACATGTGCCAGGATTTTGGCAATAGCTTTATTTGTAACAGCCAAAAATCGGGCGTTGCCCAAAGGCCCTCTCTATGGAGAACAGATAAATACCATGAAATGCCACTCATCAATGAAGCAGAAAGATAATAGTGACACATGTAGTAAGCGGCAGAGCCAAGATTTGAACCCAAGCACAGTAGTGCCAGAACCCTGCTCTTAAACATCAGATCTCCTGCCTCTCCACATCATGTAATAGTCACAGTACTTTCCTATACTGCTGGTGGGAGTATAAATTTGAAGGCCATTTGGGAAGTGAGTTAGCAATCTGTCATGAAATATAAATGGATTTGTCGTAAAATCTAGCAGTGAGTCCACTGAGATACACTCTAACCAACACTCACAGTTGACACAAAGAAATGTATGCAAGCAAAGTTGTGATAGAGGAAAGAATAAATAAACTGTCACATAGTCTTTAGATGGAATGTTATTATAGCCATTAGGACAATAATCTTTATCTTCATGCATCTATTTAAAATGTGAATAGATCTCATGATCTACTAAAAACATGAATAAATGCTAAAAATATGTGATTAACAGAGCAAAAAATTCAACCCACAGAATGGGGGACAATATTTGCCAATCATATATCTGACAAGGGATTAATATCCAGAATGTTTAGAGAACTCAAGGGAAAAAAAAAACAAACTGACTAAAAATTGAACAAAGGACTTGAATAGACATTTCTCAAAGAAGATATACAAATGTCCAATAAGCAAATAAAAAGAGGCTCAATATCAATATTCATTATGGCAATGCAAATTAAAACTATAATGATTTACCACCTCACAGTCATCAAGATGACTATTAAAAACACACACACAGAAAATAAATATTGGTGAGAAATTGAACTACTTGTGCACTGTTGGTGCTAATGTAAAATGGTACAGCCCCTCTGGAAAACAGTGTGGTGGTTCCTGAAAAAAATTAAATATAAAATTACCATGTGATCCAGCAACTTCACTTATAAGTATATACCCAAAAGAATTGAAAGCAGGGTCTTGAAAAGGTACACCCATGTTTATAGCAACATTATTCACAATAGCTAAAATATGGAAGCAACCTAAGTATCCATCTATGAGTAAATGGATAAGCAACATATGGTATGTGCATACGATGGAATATTATTCAACCTTAAAAGGAAAGAGATTCTGACACATGCTACAACATGAATGGGCCTTGAGGACGTTATGCTAAGTGAAACAAGCCAGTCACAAAAAGACAAATACTGCATGATTCCACTCAGAGGAGGTATTTATAGTAGTCAAATTCATAGAAACAGAAAGTAGAATGGTGCTTGCTGGGGGCTGGGGGAGAGGAGAATTAAGAGTCATTGTTTAATGAGGCCAGAGTTGTAGTTTTACAAGATGAAAAGTGATGGAGATGGCCCTAGCTGGTTTGGCTCAGTGGCTAGAGTGTCGGCCTGTGGACTGAAGGGTCCTGGATTCAATTCCCAGTCAAGGGCACATGCTCCTGTTGTGGGCTTGATCCCCAGTAGGGGGCATGCAGGAAGCAGCGGATCCATGATTCTCTCTCATCATTGATGCTTCTCTCTCTCCCTCTCCCTTCCTCTCTGAAATTAATAATAATAA
>NW_005371371.1:2038771-2049909 GCF_000412655.1 Myotis brandtii
GTGATGAAGATGAATGATGGTGACGGTTGCACATTATGAATGTATTTAATACCACTAAACTATACAGTTAAAATGGTTAAGATGGTAAATGTTGCCCTGGCTGGTGTAGCTCAATGGTTGGAGCATCATCCTATATATGGAAAGGTTGCAGGTTCAATCCCCTGCAACCATATGGGATCCATATGGGTGGCAACCTATCAATGTTTCTCTCTCACATCAATGTTTCTCTCTCTCCCCTTCTCTCTAAAGAAAAAAAAAATCAATAAACATATCCTTGGGTGAAAATTTTTTTTAAAAAAGATAAATGTTATGTGTATTTCATCACAATTAAAAAATATATCAAAACCGTCTTTATGACCAGAGAGTAGGAAAAGATACTTTAATCAGGACACAAAAAACACTATCATGAAGAAAAGGTATATCTAGACTACATTTTAATTAAGAACTTCTGTCCAGCCCCAGCCGGCATAGCTCAATGGTTGAGCGTTGACCTGTGAACCAGAAGGTCACGGCTCAATTCTCGGTCAGGGCACATGCCCAGGTTGCAGGCTCAGTTCCCAGTGCGGGGCACGCTGGAGGCAGCCGATTGATGATTCTCTCTCATCCTTGATGTTTCTGTCTCTCTCTCCCTCTCCCTTCCTCTCTGAAATCAATAAAAATATATTTAAAACACACACACAGAAAAACTTCTGTCCATTATAAGAAACCCAAGAGATCCAGAAGCCAAGCTGTAGAGGAGAGGATATTTAACTGCAAATAGATTGAAATTCAATGGTAGAAAGAACTCCCATGAACAGTAAGGAATCGGTGTTGTTTTCCTAGTTGTGACAAATGTATGGTAACATGTTAACAATAGGGGAAATGGGTAAGGGCGACATGGGAATGCTCTGAGTACTTTCCTGTGCAACTTTTATAGAGAGTAGTCCCCATCTTATCCACAGTGGGACTTCCCCAACCATCGGCACTGTCTGTTCCTGAC
This sequence comes from Myotis brandtii, assembly GCF_000412655.1. Lineage (NCBI taxonomy): Eukaryota > Metazoa > Chordata > Mammalia > Chiroptera > Vespertilionidae > Myotis > Myotis brandtii. The sequence goes on from NW_005371371.1 coordinate 2,039,751, forward strand.
ATCCAACCATGGATATCGTCATGGCTCAAAGATCCAACCTCCTTCTGACATATTGTCAGATCAACAATAGCCTAATGCTGTGTCACAATGCCTACCTCATTCCCCTCTCTTCATCTCATCATACAGGCATTGTATCATCACACATCATCACAATAAGAAAGGTGAGTACGGTACAATATTTTGAGAGCAAGATCACATTCACATAACTTTGAGTACAGTTTATTGTTATAGCTGTCCTATTTCATTTTATTTGTTGTTGTTCATCTTTGTGCCTAATTTATACATTAAGTTTTATCATTGGTATGTATGTATAGGAAAAAACATAGTATCGATGGGTTTGGGAGGTCTCTGTTCCAAGAGGGAACTATTATAAATCAAAAGCTATTCAAAATAAAAGGTTTATTTTTGAGAAACATTGATTTGTTGTTCCACTTATTTATGCATTTGTTGCTTGTTTCTTGTGCCCTGACTGGGGATCAAACCCCAACCTTGGCGTATAGACGATGCTCAACTGTGTCACTCGGCCAGAGCTAAAAAGTTTACATGTTTTTAAAAACAGGTGAGAATCGAAATGTATATAATTGGCTGTTTTCTTTGGGTTTAAATTAAGGAGATATCTTCTTTTTTCTCTCCATTTTCCCCAATGTTGTAGATCAGGGGTCCTCAAACTACAGCCCGCGGGCCACATGCAAATACAAATATTGTATTTGTTCCCATTTTGTTTTTTTACTTCAAAATAAGATATGTGCAGTGTGCATAGGAATTTGTTCATAGTTTTTTTTAAAACTATAGTCCGGCCCTCCAACGGTCTGAGGGACAGTGAACTGGCCCCCTGTTTAAAAAGTTTGAGGACCCCTGAATAAGACATTGTCCGTCCTTCCAGAGAAAGACTTAAAAGACCTCAGTGTTCTGTGTGTGAGTGCCTGTTGCGTGATGGGCAGTGAGCTGGGTGCCTCTGTCCCTGTCCTCAGAGCTTTATAGTCTGGTGAGTTCAGCAGCAAAATGAACAGTTCTTAACACAAAAAGTGAATAAGTGTGCTGTGATGGGGGCAGTGCAAGTTCCTGTGGGAGCGGTCTGGACGGGGCAGGGAGGCATCCTGGGAAAACTGCAGCTGACGGATGAGTAGAGTTAACCAACAGGGGTAGGAAAGGGCTTTCAGGAGGAGTGAACAGCATCGTGAAATCCTAGTGAGGGCATAGGAAAGGGACAGTACTGGACTGTGAAGCAGTGACATTCAGTGGTGATCATGGGCAAAGAGAAGTAGGTAGGGGCCAGGTCGTGAAGGGCTTTGAGAATCAAATCATAAGTTTAAATTTTATTCTGTGGACAATGTGAAGCCATCGGCTGATTTTTTATGTTAGAAAGTTCACTACTCAGACCTTCCTGCAATGTTACAGGTGCAGCTAATGTCGGGGGGGGGGGGGGGGGGTAATAAAGTAATGGAATATTCAAGTATATAATACTTAATTTTAGCTAACAGGTTAGTTTCTTACTTGCTCATATACTTGGTACAGTTCATAGGACATGAAGCCCAATTGTATTATTTGATTTGTTATAAAGATTTATAAATGTCTCATTGTTTTGATGAAATATTGTTGGTTATATCTGTGGTTCTTTTGGGTGTCAAAAGCAATTTCTAATAGAAACATAGTTCTACTAGTAAAATAGGATTCTTTTTAGTTTTCTTGAAATATGTGCTACAAAAAGGGACTGCTGCTTGTATCTATGCATAGAAGTAAAGTTGGTGGCAAGGATTTGGACCAGGGGTCCTCAAACTACGGCCCGTGGGCCACATGCAAATACAAATATTGTATTTGTTCCCGTTTTGTTTTTTTACTTCAAAATAAGATATGTGCAGTGTGCATAGGAATTTGTTCATAGTTTTTTTTTAAACTATAGTCCGGCCCTCCAACGGTCTGAGGGACAGTGAACTGGCCCCTGTTTAAAAAGTTTGAGGACCCCTGTTGTAGATCATGCATTAAATGGAATTTCATGCAAATGTATTCACCATCTCACATTTAAGAATCATCATAAATGTTTGAAGTGTAAGGGATTTCCACATGTTCACGTACCAATGCCATCTCTTTTCCTCTCACAGTGGGGAACTCTAACTTATAACTAAGGGGAGGGGAACAGACACATCTACACTGAGGTCATGGAGCATTTGGTAACAGAAGAAAGGTTCCCCAAATCGAAAAGGACTCAAAAGTCTGGTCAATAAGAAAGAAAATCAAATTAAAAGCATGGATTAAGAGAGCTTTATAACCAATTGAAGGCTTAAATCAAATAATATTAATTTTCCCCAAAAGTGTGAATATGAGAGACTCCATCGGCCAGAATCTCCTTTTATAAAACCCAGGCAGGGAATTCGGGTATTTTTTCACACAGACCATCCTGTGCAGATGCTCAAATCGTTGCAGTTCCCAGTATTTAAGTCCCTCAGGGACCCATTTGGGTCTTCAGTCAGGAAAAATAGGAGTAAGCCTTTATATAGGGGTTAATTACCTTTATTGCATGATAATTTCCGATGACATTTATCAGACATAGGAACTCCGCCACAGTCCTCTAGGGATCATGGTGGAGACTTTCCTGCTTTGGGTGTAAGAAAGGCTTCTGGCCCTGGCCAGTTTGGCTCAGTGGATAGAGCATCAGCCTGTGGACCAAAGGGTCCCGGGTTCGATTCCGCTCAAGGGCATGTACTTTGGTTTCAGGCTCCTCCCCAGCCCAAGCCCTGACACGGCTCGTTCAGGAGGCAACCAATGGATGTATTTCTCTCACATCAATGTTTCTGTCTTTCCCTCTCTCTTCCACTCTCCCTAAAAATCAATGGAGAAATATCCTCAGGTGAGAATTAACAACAACGACGAAAGTAAAAAATAAATAAAACATTTAAAATTATTAAAAGAAAAAAAAAGATAGAAAGAAAGAAAGAAAGAAAGAAAGCAAGCAAGCAAGCAAGCTTGGCCAGTGCTCACCATTGGGCTAAAGGGCTAAATCTAGTCACTGAACGAGCAGCCTTCCCCGCTGCCTTCAGAATGAGAGACCTGGGTCATGCCTTTCAGTGTGGGGCTGAACACGGGAAAAGGTAGCGAAGGTCAGAATATTCTTTTCATTGTTACTTGATTGTTTTCACCACAGAAGGAAGACCTCAATTAATTCATACTATGTGCAGTCAGACGCATGAAGAAGCGGAGAATTTTGATTGACCTTTATTGCCACTGAAACGTTTTACAAAGTGACAAATCTTTTAGAGTCACAGAACAATGGACGAGGAGCCTTCCTCCATTTAATTTCATGCCTGTACATCTGCTAAGGTGGTAGCTGCAAATTTGAAACTGAGCTTGCTCCAGTGGTTCCCAAACTGTGCACTAAGGAACCCTGGAGGAACCATAACCCCCCAGTATGCTATGGGACACTTTGTTCCCAGGAACTAAGAGTTCACAGTGTCAACGTTAGATTGCAGATATGTGCCTTTTCAGGTGACATCATATCTTTGTGGAGCTGGGGTTTTTTTCAGCTGCTGCAATAAAAAGCAAGAACCAGTCGCCTGGGTTCTAGACTTATCAGGATGATGACTTTGTAAGTTATATAAATGCCTCATCGTGATGTGGTACACCTGACACTACATGATACTGTATATCAACTGTAATTGAAAAAAAATTAAAAATTAATTTAAAAATTAAAAAAGCAAGAACCAGGCAAAAATCCATGTGGAACAGGAAAGGAGGGTGTTGTGTCCAATGATTCTGAGGACTGAGAAATTGTGCAGTGACCACTAGGTGTGCTGGCCCATTAGCAAGGAAGAATGGTTACTGAAGGGTGACATGAAATATTATTTTTTTATTTTGATTTATGTGTATTAGTTTTTCACACGGCTACCCAGTTGTGAGGCTACAAAGACTTACTAAGTTGTGTAGATGCTACTACTAAAGAAGCAGGATGGCCAGGCATTTACTTTGACCAAGGGGCTCCGTGAACACTTCCCACAGCACAGAAAGGAGGCCCTGCACTGAGAAAGCTCGGGGACCTCTGGAGCAGCGGTCACCACTGGTGGTCCGTGAGGTCGGAAAGGTTGGCGACCGCTGCTCTGGAGCAGCCCAGGATTGTCCTCAAATGAATAAAGTAGGTGAAAACAAACCCAGGGAGTGCAACATGACTTGTTCATATTTTTTTTAATTCTACCTATTATTTTTCCCAAGTTGAATGGTCCATTAAGCTTTAGCTCTCCATTTCCCAAACCCAAATATACACTTTAAAATGTTAAAGAAAAACATCTTTATTTATTTATATTTTAATCTTCACCGAAGATATTTTTCCATTGATTTTTAGAGAGAGTCAAAGAGAGAGGGAAAGACAGAGAAATATCGATGGGAGAGAAACACATCGATTGGTTGCCTCCTGCACGAGCCCTGACCAGGTTCTGGGCCGGGGAGGAGCCTGCAACTGAAGGACATGCCCTTGACCAGAATCAAACCCAGGACCCTTTGGTCTGCAGGCCGACACTCTATCCACTAAGCCAAACCAGCTAGGGCAAAGAAAAACATCTCTTTACAATAGATATTATTCCTCCAATGAATAAAGCATAATACTTTGAATCAGATTCAAGATTTCTGTTCCCCAGTCATCTATTAACTAACTGGCAGCCTTAAGCAGTTAACTGAAAATCCCATTTGCTGCAGACCCAAGACATCTTTTTTTTTTTTTAAATAAAATTAGAGCTCTCTGAGAAGTCAGAGGCAACAAAATACGAACACTTATAAGCAAGGTTATAAATGAAAAGCAAACAAAAACCCCCACAATGAATGACAACTCAATTAATGAAACCTCTGGAAAAAATCTTCAATGTGTCAATGCTTTCTCTGATTAAACTACAAGGACCAGAAAACACCTCATGAATCACGTCTGACAGTGGCGGTCTGTATTTCATTACAGTTCAAGGACACACAGCGAGGGAATCAACCAGGCTCCTTGTCACCTGCCCTCCAAGTGTTCCTGCACAGCCAGATAAAAGTGTGGGTTGGTGATATCCAACCCCCCAGTCTCCTCCTCCCACATCCCTCTGCCCCACCCGGCCGGCAACTCAATATTTGAGCCTCAGAATTTTGCTACTTTCTAGACTCCAACTTCTATTAGAATTTGAGGGGCTTGAGCCATCAGCATTTGGGCGCCCTGACTGATTGCTTCTTTCCAATGCTCTGGCTGTGCTGTGCTTCCGTTTCCTCACTGGAAAATAGGGAAATGAACAATTTCTACCTCATAATGTTGCTGTAAAATTAAACTCACAAATACACAAAGAATTCACAATAGCACTTGTGGCCCTTAGTCACTGTTGGCTATTATTATTAGGATAAGTATCCATTATGCAATTGCTGAATCAAATAACCATAGTATTTTTTAGGCTTTTGAAATGTATATTCCAATTTTCCTAGAGAAATTTTTAAATCAACTTACCTTTATATTTTTGAGAGGCCTGTTTACCTGAGTTCATATCATCAACATTGAATATTCTAATTTTTGAAAAATTGCCAATTTGATTTTATTATTATTATTTTAAATATATTTTTATTGATTTCAGACAGGAAGGGAGAGGGAGAGAGAAATGGAAACATCAATGCGAGAGAGAATCACTGATCAGCTGCCTCCTGCATGTCCCACACTAGGGATGGAGCCCGCAACCCAGGCATGTTCCCTTGACTGAGAAGCCAACTGTGACCTCCTGGTTAATAGGTTGACACTCAACCCCTGAGCCACACCACACCGGCCAGACAACCAATTTTATTTTTAGACTATCATCTTCTACTGTACCCAGTCCACCCCGAGATGTAATTTGGTTTTCTACCATGTTGTGACACGATTTAAGTACTATGCTGAAGCATTTTGTACCATAACTCCAAACCCCATTTCTGAACTGACAGTTCTAGTCTATGCTTGGAGCAGCTCCTTTTTGTGGCTGCAGGGTCGTCTTGGTGTGGTGGACCCTGGGGATGCATCATAATAGCCTTTCTCTTTTCCCTCAGGCATAACCCCAATTTCCACTCAGATACCAGTATTTCACCATGCCCACCTCACTGCCCCCTTAACCCTTGTGCCCACCCCAGGTGGTTCATATGCTGTGGGAGCAGAACTCCAAAACCCACCCCCTTAACCACTCCTCGTCACCCTCCCTGCCCCTCCCCAGCTCTCCATCCTAGTGCTTATTATTGGCCTTTCTTCACCTGTGGGAGACGATCAATAACCTAAGTGCCCACTCTTTCTGCCTTGTTCTCATTCAGATTTACATGCTGTTGTTTCTGGACCCTCATGACAACAGGGAAGAGTTTAGAAATCTATTCAGACCGGTCCTCAGGGCTTGTTCTCCTGGGCCCTGTGATTTATATCAACTTGTTTGTAGTCTGGAGGACTGTGGAGATGCCACTTAGTGGTTTGAAAATGCCAATGGGCCACTCTTTGAGAGGACCTTCAGGAGATCAGAATACCCCCAACATTTATTAAAACCATAGGAGAGAGACTTCGAATCCATTCCCACTGCCTTCTCTCAAAAGTCAATTGGTCAAAGATATAGGATTGCAGGCCTCTAACTATGGACATAGATTAGAATGTTTGGAAGGGCTACTCTGGTCTCACTCTGGACACCCAAACAGTGTCTGCCTCAGTCATTAGCTTCACAAGTTAATATAAATCTCATACCAGAAATTAGAGATGTTATCTAAAAACACAATGTAAGTTTTCCTCTCTGAAGTACATATGCTACATCAACACCATTGAAGGCCAAGTAAACACAGTGCAACTCATGGCTGGACAACTTAGCAATTTGAAGGAAACAAGCCAGGCAATCGGTTCTCCAAAACCCCCCATAGGTAGGGATGTTTGCAGATATTGTAAAGAAAGGGGACATTGGACTCAGGATTGCCTGGCCTTAAAATGCAGAAGGGCACAGGGTCTACAAATCCATCTCCCCATGCATCCTCCCCTGTGTGTCCACAATGACTCAGAGCACAAGGGGAAATAATCAGCCTCATCAGTGGCCACCCACCACCTTCCTAGTGGATTCAGGGGTAACATATCCACCATGAGCACCTCTTATTTTCCTACCACCTTGGAGTAGGCAAAGCACGCGTGGAAGTCTTCCTTCCACAAGGCTGCCTTTCTCTAAACCTCTCTCTTTCTCACAAGGATTTCTCACCACCCAGCACAGCTTTCTGCTTAGCTCCACTACTGGCAATAAAGCCTTAGGAAGAGAGTTATTTCTGACCAGAATATCAATATATTCTCCAAAGGGCCCCACCATTGAAGTCCCTAACTCTATTCCTCACACCTTTGTCCTGTATTGGCTGTCATTAACTATCCACCTTTTCTGACTCCTATTCAAAGCCCCTGAACTCCTTTAAACCCTGGAGTGCAAACTACTAGTATGTTAACTAAGATTCCTGACTCCCTTTGGTTGCTTGTTCCCCTGAGCTAAGCAGACTCTGAGAGGCTGACCTGCTCAGAGTAGAAATTGACCCTTGTATGCCACTGCCAAGATTTTTGCAATGTTCTCTAAAGCTAGAAACTCCCCAAGGTCTACATCCTATAATCCAAGGATTCCTCAACAAGGTGTGGGTGAGAGAATACACTCAGGTATGGGAGAGAGAGCCAACTCAGGTGAGGGCCAGAGAGCCAGCGGAAGTGTGCAGAGGAGAGCTGACTTCAATGTGTATGAGAGAATCATCTAGGGCTTGGATGAAAGAGCCCATTCAGGAGTGGGCATAGAGCCAAGAGAGCCAAGTCAGTGTGGATGACAGAGCTGAGTCAGGTGTAGATAAGAGCCAACTCAGGTGTGGGTGAGAGAGCCCTCCCTCTTTTCAGTATGTCCTTGAGGAGGCAATTTCAGAGTGGCCGGGGAAGGATCATATTGAGATTATGCCAAAAAAAGGGGGGGAGGGGGAGGAGGGGGACTAATTTTTAGTATCTTTTTTTCTCCAGCAATGGGAGCCCAGCTAGCTGGTGGTAAGATGGGCCCGGTTCCCTGCCACTTACTGGCATGGCTGCGGTGTTGTGGGCGTTGTGGCCGGAATCAGCTGTGCTGTTCCAGCACAGGGCTCTCTCCCTGAGGTCTTGGCTCACATGCAGGGATATGCGAGCAGCCAAGAGGCCATCTGTGCACCTCCCCGTTTCCTGAAGAGAGGGTTATTGACACTTAAGCCTCAAACAGGACTGGGCCGCTATGCTAAGTCCAGCATTCATAAACTTGGCCTGCAGAGCTGACCTTTGGAAAGTCTCAAGATATAACTACCGGTGAAATGCCTGCCTCTGGCTTCCAGGGGTGCGTGACCAGTCAATCTTCCTTTGTCGTGCTCACTGTATCTGCTGGCACCAGGGGCAAGGCAGAGTGCCTCCTGCGACTGCTTTTCCATCTGTGAGTTTGGACAGCTGCGAACCTGCAACTGGATGGTCTTAGAGGAAAAAGCTTTGTTTCAAAATTCAAAGCGATTGCGTTCCAATCCTGTCAAAGTCAAATGTTTCATTAAAATTTCTATTAACCTTTTCCCATAAGAGTAACTCTAAATGGATTCGTAGCCCATTTTGAAAGGTTGAAACAATCAATATTCCATCCCAGGACTTGCACATGTTGGCGGTCTCCCTGCCTGGGGAGCCTAAGCAAGCACGACCTTCAGAAACAGCCAAGACGGGACTGTGGAAGGAGTGGCAAGAGTTCTGGCCCCTCCAAGTCAAAAAGATCTGATCTCTACCACGTATCAGAAAAACCTTCTCACTTACAAAATTTACTAAAGAAACTTGTTCAAATCATTTCACCTCTCTGTCCCTGAAGGTTCGTACAGACCCACCTTGTAACTGCTGGACTTACAAAAGGTTCAGAAAATAACTTAAAAAATAGAACACTTACTGTTTCTCTCACTATAAAAGCAACATGCATTTATTTGATAGGCAACTAAGAATAGAAAATAACAAAGCAGATTTTTACTTTCTATATGGTGTACCTTATTGTATTTTTACATTTTTAAGAGGAAAGAACTAGCAAATATACTTTTTAAAAATACTCCTGGCATCCACAATAGACACACCAACACACAGATGAAAATGAAGACTAATAACAATTCCAATTGCCAGTACAATGGCATAGAACTTAATATGGAATTCCCTCTGAGAGCAACCCAACACGCTGTACTGGCGAAAACTGTAACAGCAGCTTGAAATAAAATTTACTTTTGGATAAAAGTGTGGCTATCTATATTTGCATTATTTCAGAGACAAAACACCCTAAAAGCAAAAGTAACCCAAATTGATTGGTAGAGCTGATCTTAAAGGCTGTGTATTCAAAACTACATCTGCTCACTGAAATAACCCTCAACTGGATTTACTCTATTGAGGCTTTCTTTTGTGGACTAATTAGTAATACAATCAAATTTTGTGAGTCGTCAATAGACACTAGAAGAGAAGGTATATTTTGTTTCAAGGTATAAAGTTTGACATATAAGGACTAGAGTTACTTCATTAATTATGCTAATCAGGATTGCCACTGATTAGCATAATTTACTTTTCTGTCCATTTGATCTCACGCGGATAACAGGTACATTTAAGACTCCTGTTGTATTTCAATTTCTCCTGTATCTCTTAAATTTACCATAAAAATTTGATGTTTTAAAAAACTTTAAATTTTTTTTTTTTCCCTATGAAATAGCTTTAATTGTTGAGTCATCTGTCCCTTCTCTGAGGTGAAAGGAACCCAAGGAGAACATGGAAATCTGTATGGTCTCAGTAGCCTTCAGCTTCCGGAGCAGTGAAGTGGTTGAGTTGGAGGAAGGCTGCAGCCAGAGGACCAGGAGGCAAGTCAAATAGCCTGGGGAATTCTCAAACAGAATCAGCTCCTAAATTAATAAAACATTGGGGTGAAGATAATGTGGACGAAAGGGGCCACATGCCAACCTGACCAGTTCAGGGAAGGCCTGCATGGTGGCCTGGCAAACTCAGAGGCCTAAACTAACCACAAAGGGTGGTCTGAAATTAAAAATTTTTTTAAAAATATATTTTATTGATTTTTTACAGAGAGGAAGGGAGAGAGATAGAGAGTTAGAAACATCGATGAGAGAGAAACATCGACCAGCTGCCTCCTGCACATCTCCTACTGGGGATGTGCCCGCAACCCAGGTACATGCC
>NW_005371371.1:2050068-2060921 GCF_000412655.1 Myotis brandtii
ACATTGATTGGGGATTGAGCCCGCAACCTGGGCATATGCCCTGACTGGGAAATGAACTATGGACTTCTGGCTCATAGATTGGTGCTCAGCCACTGAGCCACGGCTGCCAGGCTAAAAGTTTTTTGTTTTTTGTTTTTTAACTAATAGCAGTTTAGGGTGGGAAGTCATGTCCCTAAGAAAGCATTTTCCCTAACAAATGTTAATCTTCACCTAACGAAGCCTGTCCATTTGTCTTTTTGCCCCTAGGATAACATGCCTGGTTAACATGCCTTTGCAAAAACAAAGTAATTTCCCTTTCTCCAGACCCCTCAAAGCACAGGCATAGCTCTGCAGAGACCAGAAATCCCCTCATGGTTATTGAATTCATTTTCTAAAAACTTTAAATTTTTATCTATAATTTTTATTTAACTTATTTTTAACTTTATTTTTTATCTATTTTATTTTTCAATTATTTATTCTTTTTGAAAATTTTTATCTTGCCAGAACCGGTTTGGCTCAGTGGACAGAGCGTCGGCCTTCGGACTCAAGGGTCCCGGGTTTGATTCCGGTCAAGGGCATGTACCTTGGTTGCTGGCACATCCCCAGTGGGGGGCGTGCAGGAGGCAGCCGATCAATGTTTCTCTCTCATTGATGTTTCTGGCTCTCTATCCCTCTCTCTTCCTCTCTGTAAAAAATCAATAAAATACATTTAAAAAAATTTTTTTATCTTTATTATTGAAAGTATTACAGATGTCCCCTTTGTTTTTATTTCCTCAATTTTATTTTTCAGAATTTTTATTTATTATTATATTTTTAATAATTTTTGCTGTTGAAAGTATTACAGATGTCTCCTTTGTTTTTTTCCCCCCTCAATTTTTTTATTCTTTAACTATTTTAATAGTTTGATAAATTCCTGGAGGTAGAATTACTGGGTCATATTTTATTATTTAACTTTTTATCCATTTTAACTTTTTATTTTTATTTTGATCGATTATTAAATAATAGTAAAGTTGTAAGAAAAAAACCCATAACCCTGCATCCCAATTTCCCGATTATCAATATTTTACCATATTTGCCTTTCTATTTATCTTGTATTGTTATTATTTTCTGAACCACTTACAGATATGATGTCCTGTTACTCCTAAATTCTTCTTTTATTTTTTTTTTTAAAGAAGGACTTTTTTTAATTCTTTTTTTTAATTTATTTTTTTTAATTAAATCTTTATTGTTCAGATTATTACATTTGTTCCTCTTTTTTCCCCCCATAACTCCCCTCCACCCAGTTCCCACCCCACTCTCCGCCCTCACTCCCCACCCACTGTCCTCATCCATAGGTGCACGATTTTTGTCCAGTCTCTAAATTCTTCTTTTAAAATATATTTTTTATTGATTTCAGAAAGGAAGAAAGAGGAAGAGACAGATAGAAACATCAATGATGAGAGAGAATCATTGATTGGCTGCCTACTGCATGCCCCACTCTGGGGATTGAGCCTGAAACCTGGGCATGTGCCCTGAGCGGTAATCAACTGTGACCTCCTGGTTCATAGGTCGATGCTCAACCATGGAGCCATGCCAGCCTAAATTCTTAAGATGTATTTCCTAAAAATAAGGTCATTCTTCTACATAACCACAGTACAACCAGCTAAATCTGGAAATTAGTATTGAAGCAATAGTACCATCCAATCCCCAGACTCCATTAAAATTGCCTGGTTATTTCAACAATGTCCTTGGATCCACCTGGACCACACACTGCATTTATTTGTTACTAGAGACCTGGTGCACAAATTCATGCATGGGTAGGGTCCCCTGGGTGGCCTGTGGAGACTGGGCCCCAGCTTGAGCCCCGCAGCCCCGCCTGGCACCCCGCCTTGGCCTGGTGCTGCCCCCTCACCTGCTCTACCATACCACCTGTGGGGCAATCAATCGGGGCCACTGGTTGCTGTCTGTGGGGCAATTGGGCCCCGGCTCACACCTGGTGCCACCCGTTCAACTGATCCACCATCCTGCTGCGGTTCCACTCTTGTTGGGGCCCATTGGGGCTGGCAGTGCCTCCACTGCCGCCCGCTGCCAGCACCGCATCACCGACACCTGCCATGTTCCACGCCGCCCCCTGGTGGTCAGTGCACGTCATAGCAAGCGGTCAAACTCCTGGTCTCCCAAACTCCTGGTCGAACAACTGCCTGAGGGGACAATTTGCATATTAGACTTTTATTATATAGGACTAGAGGCCCGTTGCAGGAAGAGATTCATGCAATAGACCTTCCTTCCCCTGGCTGCTGGCACCGGTTTTTCTCTGGCACCCAGGAGAAGCCAAGCCTCTTCAGTCTTCAGTCGTCTTCAGTCTTCAGTCTTCGCTCTGCGCCTGCATATGCAAATTAACTGCCATATTTGTTGGGTTAATTTGCATACTCATCCTGATTGGCTGGTGGGCATAGCAGAGTGACACCAATTTGCATGTTTCTCTTTTATTAGTGTAGATGTCTTTTCAGTCTCCTTCAGTCCAGACCAGCTCTTCAGTCTTTACTAGTACTTGTCTTTTTTGACCTTGGTAATCTTAGAGAATGCAGCCCAGTTCCTTGTAGAATGCTCCTAAGTTTGGGTTTCTGATGTTTTTCTCATTATATTTAGCTTTTGCATTTTTGGAAAGAATACCAAAAGGGTGGCCTTGTGTTCTCAGAGCATCATGTCAGGAGGTACACAAGGCCAATTTGTCTCATTGCTAGTGGAGTTAACTTTTATCACTTTGTTAAGATGGCATCTGCCAGGTTTTTCCACTGTAAATGTTGTAGGTTTGATTCTCAGCCAAGGCACATACCTAGGTTGTGGGTTCGATCCCTAGTTGGGACACATACGGGAGGTAACAGATCAATGTTTCTCTCACATCAATGTTTCTCTTTGTCCCTCCCTCTCTCTCTAAAATCAATAAAAACATATTTTAAAAAATAATAACAATTACACATTGATATCGAGACTTGCAGTCTTTTCTCTGCACACACGTATTACAATTGCGACACACACATGCAACCATCACAGATTCATTTTAGCACATCTGGAAAAATACACAATGTTTTACATGTGCTTTTCTTTTTTCATTTAGCAATATATCTTAGAGGTCTTGCCTTGTCAGTAAATAAATACCTTCCACATTCTTTTTGTTATTGTGACTGTGTATTATTTCAATGTATGAATACTTATGCTTGCTGCATTAAATCTTTTGTTATTGCAAATATGCTATTGGCATAGCCATTCAAAATCCGTTCAATTTGCCATTCCAAATGCAATTCTAATTCAAATAGCCATTGCAAAGCTATTGCAATGTGTACATCTATAGGATAAATTCTTGGAGGTAGAATTGCTGGGTCATATTTCATTTGAAAATTTGTGGTGGCTATTTTTTATAGCTACTTGGTCCCATTTTAGCATGAAAACGATCTTCTCAAATTTCCCTGGGGATAATAATAATCTCTGCCATATTCATTCTTTTCACAGGGGTCATGAACTCTAATAATTCATCTCGCACATCTAGTCATTTTTCATTGTAGGGTAACCTTTACATATGAAAGTTCAAATTTTTATTTTCATGTTTCTTTGGTCATTTAAACTGGTCTCCAGGGGAAAAGACAGACATACAAACTGGAAATTTCATCTTGAAATAAAAATGTTTACATATTGTTTTGTCATTTAAAAAAATTCTAGAGTAGGTATACATCTTCATTTCATTGTTCTCCAAAGAGAGATTCTCAGTGGCTGCACAGTATTCCCATTATCCAGTTAAGCATAAATTGGAATAGAATATTCAGAAGTTTTCCAGGTGTGTCCTTTCAGGGTTGAGGTCTCCACTGATTGATTGGCTGGCACCAGGGCAGGGGTCATTATTCAATGCAGCTGGTCCTGATGTCAGCGTGGCTGGTTTTGTTACATTGTTTTCCTATTATTAAATATTTAGCTTATTTCTAAATTTTATTTAAAATATAAATAGTAACATAAATTATAACTAAAACTGAAATGTATATCTTTATATAAAAATCTTTCCAGATATCTCTGATTATTTCCTTCAGAAGACTTTTTGAATGTGAGGTTATGGGACAATCAATATGCACATCTTCAGGGTTTGAAAGACAATGGCAAATTGCTCTCTCTTACCACTTTCCCATTCACTTACCATTCCCATCAGAGGAGGGTGCCTTCTGGGAAGTAACGGAGGTTTCCTTGAGCTTGTTAAAATAGAATTCTAGCAAAAGATTTTGCTAACTAGGATTTAGCTAACTAACTCCTGAATAGGATTCTAGCTAAATAGAGTTTAGCTAACTATGGATCCAGTAGACCCTGAGCTGCTTGAAACCCAAGGGCTGAAGAAGCTGATGCAGTGACATTTGAAAGCCAATGAAAGGTCATATCCTCCCTCCATATGCAAAAATACCTCTTCCCTGATCTAGAAATTCATTGCATTTAAACACGCTCTTTGGGTAAAAGGTCTGAAAGTAAGACCATAAGGAAAAGACTGAGAATGGTAAGTTTTTCTGAAGGAGGGGCTTGTTGGGAGGAAAATGAGGGGTGGTGGAATGCATTGGTGCCCCTCAGAGAGGGCAGATTTGAGTGGGTGCCACCATGGTAACCATGACCCTATAATTCCCTGTTCTGGTGTGGGTAGGCAGGTAGACAGACATGAGCAGAGCGAGGAGGATGGGCCAGGTACAGAAGGTCACCAGGGTGGAAAGCCCCAGGTGCCCAGCAAGGGACAATCAGTTGTAGGGTGACTTTTCCTCCCCTAGAGTATCAATAGTCATTTGGTTTGGACCCCTGACCTTTCCCCCTAGAGATAACATCAATACCTCAGTTGTATTTCAGCTCCAGGCCCAGATAAGCAATAAAACCAGCCACAGCTGACATCAGGACCAGCTGCATTGAATAATGACCTCCTGCCCTGGTGTGGGCCAATCAATCAGTGGAGACCTCAACCCTGATAGGACACACCTGGAAAACTGCTGAATATTCTATTAAGATCAGCTCCTGGGACCTCCCTGAAAACCGCCACCCTTAAAACCCTTAGGACGGAGGACCCAGCTAGCTCTCCCTCCTGGGAGCACACCCACACCTTTTCCTTTCCCCCTTCCCTTCCCCTCCCTGCCCCAGGCGCGGTACCACTAGCTTCTTCACTCCCAAGCTCCAAGGGCCCTTCCTTTACCTCTCTCTATATCTATAACTTGTTTCCTAAGCCTATTTCTTCTAGGAATTACTTCTACCTCTGTGATTTACTGAATAAACATTCTCTTACAGTTTGGGTCTTGGCTCTGAATTCTTTCCTAGCCAGAGCCCAAGTACCAAGGTTGCTGAACCCAGGTTTGGCCTGACCCCACTGGTCAGACACCTGGTTCTGTTCCCTCCACCTACAAGACTGGGAGCCTGGAAGATGTAGGCGAGAGTAAGGAAGTGGGAGCCCTTCAGAAAGCTGCCCAAGACCAGAGGCCACCCAACCAGCCCAGCATTAGAATTTGACAAAGTGGCTGGAGGAGTCTACTTTGATGTGTGACAACTTGAGATGATAAGCTTTATAACTTACAAAGTGCCTTTGTTCACATTTTTTCCCCCATTTGGTTTTCACAATAACCCCATTAGATTAAGCATGACAGGAGTTAGTATTCATTTTTCCTGCATTTACTAGTAGATTAAAACACCAAGTCTTTGGTAAGGAAACCAACTGGGAAGTGAGGGAGATACAGCTCCGTTGGTGATTTTGGACACCACGTTGCAATTCTGTGCAGAAAGGAGACTGCAGGAAAAACCACCACCTAAGCAGACCTGATGGGAGCGGCTCTGATGGAGGACTCACAGCCTGACTAGTCAGTGTCTGCTGAGCCCGCTTTCCCTAGAGCTGAACCCTGTCAGACGCCCTTTTGGCTGGGTCCTGGTAAACATCTACTGGTTGACTGAAAACTGCACCGACTTCACTAAAGAAGGACCTAGCAAAATGGTAAGAGGAGAATCGAGATTCCCAGAGGCGTGTTGGTACATAGATGTCTGTAAAGGGTGGGGATGGAGATGAGAGGAAGGGGCAGGGGAGCTAGGACCCCTAGGGGTCATATATGCCTTAGAGGTTGCCAGGTCCATGTGTAGTGCCGTGGGTGGCTGCACTTTCTTCTCAAATAAAACTTGGCAACATTCAAATTATGTTGGGCCCTAGCCGGTTTGGCTCAGTGAATAGAGCATCGGCCTGTGGACTGAAGGGTCCCTGGTTCGATTCTGGTCAAGGGCATGTACTTCGGTTACAGGCTCCCAGCCCTGGACAGGGGCAGTGCGGAGGCAGCCAATCGATGTGTCTCTCTCACATTTGTGTTTCTGTTTCTCCCTCTCCTTTCCACTCTCTCTAAAAATCAATGGGAAAAAAATATCCTTGAGTGAGGATTAAAACAAACAAACAAACAATGTTGGAAGGACCAAAAAAAACATGTTTAGGAATGACTTGTGTTAGAAAGGTACCTGGACTAAGGAGCTAAATTTTCTTAATTTAACACAAATTACAAACCATAAATTACCAAAGGGCAAAAATTCCAAGATGTCTTTTCCCAAGAAACAGCAAGGTGAAGACTTTAAGCAGGCGGCTCAGTTTTAAGAACATTTAAAAAATAATGCCCTGACCAGGTAGCTCTGTTGACCATCATCCTGATACGCCAAAGTTATGGGTTCAATCTCTGATCAGGGCACATACAAATATCAACCGTGGACAAAAGGGGCCTCATACTAACCTGACAAGCTCAGGGGAGGCCTGCATGGCGGTCTTGCAGACTCAGCAACCTGAAGTAACCACAAAGGATGGTCTGAAATTAAACTTTAACTAAAAGCAGTTATGGTGGGTAGTCACCTCCTAGGCCAGTATCTTCACTGACAAGGCCAACATTTACCTTAACTGAGCCTATCTTTTTGCATCTATGATAACATACCCTTTGAAATGTCTAGGTAACTTGTAACTTCCCTTTTTCCGGACCCCTTGGGGCACAACCTAATGTGCTGGGCACCAGAACAGATACCACAAATTCCTTCATTATCATGTTAACTGTTCCTGCACCCACCTAAGTATGTGTCCATCATTTTACGTTTTATCCAATCCCAGGGGTTTCCCCAGTTTGCTTTCTCCCATCTCTCTAGTCCAGTGGTTCTCAACCTTCTGGCCCTTTAAATAGTTTCTCATGTTGTCACCCCAACCATAAAATTATTTTCGTTGCTACTTCATAACTGTAATTTTGCTACTGTTATGAATTGTAATGTAAATATCTGATATGCAGGATGATCTTAGGCGACCCCTGTGAAAGGGTCGTTCGACTGCCAAAGGGGTCGCGACCCACAGGTTGAGAACCGCTGCTCTAGTCTATCACCAATGGATTTCATGTAACCCACCTACGTCCCTTTCCTTTGATTGCAATGTATAAATACAAATGTAACCCGCTAATCTCCGAAACATTATCGCAATTCATTGAGGTTCTGCTTCCAGGAATATGTCGACAGTTTTGCTCAAATAAACTCACAAAAATTCTTTACAGGTTTCAATGGTTTTTTACATTAATACAATGAATGTAAAATAAGTGGAAAACAAATTGATCTCTCTCTCTCTTTTCCCCTCCCTCTCTAAAATCAATAAAGAAAAATTTTTCTTAAATTGAGTTTCATTAATCCTTTTCAGAACTTCAAAAGACACTTGATCACACCCACAATCACACTACTCTTCAAATAAAGGGAGAAACTTAGATCACACTAGAAGGGGACATGAAATTAATTTTGAATTATGAAGTAAGTATACATAATAAATAAATCAAACTTAGGCAGTGCCCTCGGCGGTCCCGCATTGGTCTCTTGCTTCAACAGTGTTTGGACAGAACAGACCCAGGGTCGCCCCTTCTTCTAGCCTCTGGCCACTCTCCTGCGTCTCATCCAGTCACCACCCTCAGAACCACCTCCAGGACCAGCCAACACACCGGTTTTGGGTTTTTTTCCTACCTTAACTCCTTATTGCTGAACAGCCATGAGCTCTCAAATTCGTCAGAATTATTCCACTGAGGTGGAGGCTGCGGTCAACCGCCTGGCCAACCTGCATCTGCGGGCCTCCACACCTACCTCTCTCTGGGCTACTACTTCAACCGTGACGATGTGGCTCTCGAGGGCGTGGGCCACTTCTTCCATGAGTTGTCAGAGAAGAAGCACGAGGGCGCTGAGCATCTCTTAAAGTTGCAAAACAAGCAATGTGGTGGCCGCATTCTGTCCCAGGATGTGCTGAAACCTTCCCAAGATGAGTGGCCAAAACTCAGGACGCCATGGAGGCCTCCCTGGCCTTGGAGAGGAACCGGAACCAGGCCCTTGTGGAGCTGCAGGCCCTGGGTTCTACCTGTGCAGACCCTCGGCTCTGTGACTTCCTGGAGAACCACTTCCTGGATGCGGAGGTGAAACCGATCAAGAAGATGGGCAACACCTGACTCACCTCCGCAGGCTGCCGGCCCCGGGCTGGGCTGGGCGAGTATCTCTTCCAAAGGCTCACCCTTGAGCACCACCAGGAGCCTTTGGAGCCCAGGGGCCTTTCAGAGGCCCCTCTGCATCGCCCTGGTGTCCCTGGCTCTTACCTGAGCCTCTCCCCGAAACTACTAGCCATGCCTTGGACCAAATGAAACAATAAAGCTTTTTGCAGAAAAAGAAAAAAGAAAGAAAGAAAGAAATCAAACTTAAAAATTTATCCTAAAAATGCTGTAGTACATTTTTCACTGAATTGGCAAAGAATAGAACTGGGTTTTAAAATTCTTTAAATTTTATTTTTAGTAGAAGTGGCGTTTTATTTTATTTATTTTATTTTTCCCCCTTCTCCAGATATCTTAATTTTTTTTTAATATTTTTTATTGATTTTTTTACAGAGAGGAAGGGAGAGGGATAGAGAGTTAGAAACATCGATGAGAGAGAAACATCGACCAGCCGCCTCCTGCACACCTCCTACTGGGGATGTGCCCACAACCAAGGTACATGCCCTTGACCGGAATCGAACCTGGGACCTTTCAGTCCACAGGCCAACGCTCTATCCACTGAGCCAACCCCTCGGGCGGTTCTTAATTTTTTTTAAAAAAATCTCTGGATATAAGAAACAATAGTGTAGGCATTTCTGAGGTTCTCAAATGAGCACGTGGTTAGGTGAAACAGAAAGGCCTCGCCCTAAGGTCTGGTAGTCAGGAAAGACTGTCCACCTCAGTCTGTGCTTCTATTATATGATTTGAGGGAGGAGCTGCTAATTCATGCCTTTTCTCAAAATTTCTCCCTCACCTCCTGCCAGGAACTTCCATCTTTACAAAGCTGCTCAGAAATTCTTGGCAAGACTCTTATCACTGAACAAAACATTAGCAAGATAAGACTGTGCTTATGATTCAGAGTTTCTTCCCTTTAAATCTTAAGTTAGCAGAACTAACAGCAGATTAGGAAACAGGAGAGCTGTCTGGTAGAATACTCTTTAAAACCAGAAGCATTTTTGCTTGAGAAAAGAAGTACATAAATCAGTGTTCTCCAAACTGTCTTCATTGTTCACCTCATCAGCAAATAATGTTTGAGCATGCACCCCTAGTCTGTGCATAGTTATAAATTACACTAGAGGCCCGGTGCACAAAATTCGTGCAGGGGGTATTCCTCAGCCTGGCCTGCACCCTCTCCAATCTGGGACCCCTCGGGCGGTGTCTGATTGCCGGCCCACAGGGATCGGGCCTAAACTGGCAGTTGGACATCCCTCTCGCAATCCGGGACCGCTGGCTCCTAACGGCTCGCCTACCTGCCTGCCTGATTGCCCCTAACCCACCCCTCTGTCTGCCAGCCTGATCGCCCCTACCTTGCCCCCTGCTGGCCTGATTGCCCCTAACTTGCCCCCCTGCTGGCCTGATCACCCCTAACTGCCTCTGCCTCAGCCCCCAGTCTGGCCTCCCTCTGCGGGAGGCGACCTGGCGGATCAGGGGAAGGCACCGCCCCCATTACCCCGCTGCTGCTGCCACTGCTGGCCTGAGCCTCAGCCCTTCACAGCCACCCAGGGCTGCCTGAGCCTCGGCCCTCGCAGCCACTGCAGCTTTATCTGGAAGGATGTCTGGAAGACGTCCTCTAATTAGCATATTACCCTTTTATTAGTATAGATTTGGGGACCATTACAACCACGCAGAACTTAAAGAAAACACATGGCCCTGGTCAGTTTGGCTTAATGGAGAGAGCATCAGCCTATGGACTGAAGTGTTTCAGATTTGATTCTGGTCAGGGGCACATGCCTGGGTTGTGGGCTCGATCCCCAGTAGGGGGTCTGCGGGAGGTAGCTGATCAGTGATTCTTATCATTGATGTTTCTAGCTCTCTCTCCCTCTCCCTTTCTCTCTGAAATCAATAAAAAAAATATTCAAAAAAGAAAAAGAAAAAGAAAAGCATGATCTTCACTTTGGGCTTTGGCATTTTACAATATCCTTTGTGCAGTATTTTAACTTCCCTCAACTTTCCTTTATCCACCCTTAAAATGCAATCTATTTTGGGGAAGATGATCAGGAAAGTGATTCTAGTGGGTAGAAGTTTTTTTTTGGAGGGGATGGGGTCGTGAAAATATTTAAAAATTGAGCATGGTGATGGTTGTACCACTCTGAATTTACTTTAAAAAACCAGTTCATTGTACGCTTTAGGTGACATGTACAGTATATGAATTATATTGCAACAAAGCTGTTCTTTTATTTCTTTTTATTTTTAAAAAAATATATTTTATTGATTTTTTACAGAGAGGAAGGGAGAGGGATAGGGAGTTAGAAACATCGATGAGAGAGAAACATCGACCAGCTGCCTCCTGCACACCCCCTACTGGGGATGTGCCCACAACCAAGGTACATGCCCTTG
>NW_005371371.1:2061065-2065834 GCF_000412655.1 Myotis brandtii
CCCCCCCCCCCCAGGATTTGCTTACCGCATCCCAAACCATGGCTGCGACTCCCAGTTGCCTCCAGTCCTGATGGATCTGGATGGTGTGGTTTGCAAAGGAGAAGGTGGCAAGAGGCTTGTGGAATTTCTGCAACCCCATTCCTGCGGTCTCCTCATAGGGCACCAGGGCCATTTCCACTGTGCCAGCTCTCTGCTTCCTCTAACCTGTTGGGCAAAAGAATCCTGCATGCTCTGGCCAGAAAGTGCATTCTCTCTTAGGTGGCCCAAATGCTTTTTCTAAGGTCGTTTTATGGATTCAAAAGAATAAACAGAGATGTGGAAAGCTTTTGTTGAATTCCTTTTATATGGTTCTTCCAGTCTCATGGGAAATGAGATGTGGCTCTGAATTCATCCCAAAGGGTGTCTTTGGGAAAAAGCACCCAGAACGGCACAGCTCCTGCAGGATGTCCTACACACTTCGCTGTCAGGACTCAGGGGGGCTTGAGGGTGAGCCAGGCAGCGGTGCCAGCACAAGACCTGGGAGAAGGTAGCACTTTCTACACTGCCCAGGCATGTGGACTGCAGCTGCACCCACTGAGGTGGGCAGGGTGTTTCTGCTGTTTTGTTTTGGTCTGGCCTCCACCCCGTCAGCCACAGACCTGTGCCTTCACTGAGACTGTGAACAGTTCGATGGTCCTACTTTTTGGTGGACAGTGGACGCACTCCCACCTCCCGGAGACTGGCAGTTAGACACAGGCGGCTTCCGAGTCACTCGCTGGGAGAGCACTGCCCTAGGTCCAGAACAGACTCAGGCGTCCTCTGCTAGGAGGCCTCCCAGGGCTAGGGGCCGCCAGCAGTTTGAAGGCTGGCCACAACCCCGATTGTGGCAGGGGTCCCCTCTGGGGCACTGATCAGCCTTGGCTAGGGGACACCTGCAGTTTGAAGGCCAGCCATGCCCCCGATCCAGGCGGGGGTCCCCTCATGGTGACTGTTCTTCCCACTCCCTCAGATCCCTAGCCTGCTGTTTGGTCATCTATCTCAGTGGTTGGCAAACTCATTAGTCAACAGAGCCAAATATCAACAGTACAATGATTGAAATTTCTTTTGAGAGCCAAATTTTTTAAACTTAAACTATATAGGTAGGTACATTGTTATTAACTTAATTAGGGTACTCCTAAGCTGGCCTTTGCTAAAAACGTCCTCAATCTGATTGAGGTACATTTGCTGAGGTCGACCCCTTCCAACTCTCCCATCCACACTCGTCTTGTATATTTGTTTCGTCTATCTACTTTCCGAAAACCGACTTCTGCGCATGGGCCACGAAGTTTCAATCGCACTGTACGTGCGCGCCCGCACGTGGTATTTTGTGGAAGAGCCACACTCAAGGGTCCAAAGAGCCGCATGTGGCTCATGAGCTGTGGTTTGCCGACCACTGATCTATCTGGTCGTTTTGGTCATTACCGCCCCTGGCTTTTTATATATTAGGATGCATGAAATGGATGTATATTTTAAAACATTAAAAAATAGTCACCTTAAAATAAATTACAAATAAATGATAAGTAGCCCCGACTTGCGTGGCTCAGTGGTTGAGCATTAACCTATGAACCAGGAGGTCACAGTTCAAATTTCTGTCAGGGCACATGCTCGGGTTATGGGCTTGATCCCCAGTGTGGGGTGTGCAGGAGGCAGCCAATCAATGATTCTCTCTCATAGTTGATGTTTCCATCTCTCTACCCCCCTCTCCCTTCCTCTTTGAAATATATATATATAAAATGATAAGTAGCCTAATATTTTCTTTCTGCACCCTAGTGTATAATTTGGGGCAGCTCATGGGACTCACACTGCACTTTGGAGTCTACTGAAATACTAAAGGAGTTCATGAAAAATTCAGAATAGCAAATGCAAGTTGCAGAAAGAGGATGGATACATGAAAACAGAAGACACATGCTCATGAGGGAAAGGGAATGTGTCCTGGATATTTTGGTTGTGTTGTCTCTTGGTTTGTATTAAATTTTATCACTCACATTTCTAAATAGAAACCAAAAATGGCACTTTGAGTTTGCATTTATTTAAAGTGTTAAATTTCAACTTGGTTCTCATAAGAAGAGAACTATAGCAAGGAACAACTTAAAATCCTATGGAATATTTAAAAAGAAAAGGAAGAAAGGACACTGAGGCCAGTGGCACTTAAACATGTCCAACTTCTTGAGGAAGAGTGAGGACAGGAGGCACGGTCATCTGGTTACGTGTCACCTTGGGAGGCTCAGTGAACTTAGTCCTGGAGAATGGTCAGGAAAAATTGAGCGTCCTTGTTGGGGGCATTCAAATCTGACTCTCCATGAGCAATAAGAAGCCTCATCCGTGACGGGAGGGCAGCCTATGACACTGAATGGAGAGACTGGGCCAGATATTGCTTCCTGCGCCCTGGACCCACACTCGCCTCCATGGCCTCACACCCTTTATCTGGTAAAAAAAACTACTCCATTCCAGCCTCAACCCAGTAGCCTCTTCGCCAGCGAACCCTTCCAGGCTGCTCTAAAGCACAGTGGTTCATTTTCTCCTCTGTGCTACCGTATGTGCTTCTATTGTTATTTTTTCCTGTGTTACAATGATCAACATCGGTCTCTGGGAGAAAACTGAGGCAGGAATATGCCTTCTTTGGAACCTGTGCTTATCACAGTGCATATAATACCCTCTAAAAGCTGATTGAAGAGATAAATGCTGAATTAGGAAGAAGTGGATAGAGGAGATAATCTAATAATCATGGCAAATGCCAATACCAATGGGGGAATGTGAAATATCATTGGGAAGTAGCAGAAGTTGCAAAATTTTTGTGCTGAGAATATTTTTCCTAAATCTTTGCAATCTGATTCCTAGAATTGTGCAATGCACCTACAACATAAACTGTCCTATTGGATCGAATCCATGTGATTCAAATTAAAGTACAATCAATCACCCTGGCCAGTGTTTCTCAGTGGTTGAAGCATGGGCCCCATGCACCGAAGGAGCTTGGGTTCGATTCCCGGTCAAGGGCACGTCCTGGGTTGCAGTTTCAATATCTGACCCTGGTCAGGGTACATGTGGGAGGCAACCAACTGATGTGTCTCTCTCACATCGATGTTTCTTTCTCCTCTCCTCTCCTCTCCTCTCCTCTCCTCTCCTCTCCTCTCATCTCCTCTCTCTCTCTCTCTCTCTCTCTCTCTCTCTCTCTCTCTTCTTCCTTCCCTTCCTCCCAGTTCCTCTCTCTCTAAAAGTCAATAACAACATATCCTTGGGCCCTAATCAGTTTGGATAGAGTGTTAGCCCTCGGACTGAAGGGTCCTGGATTTGATTCTGGTCAAGGGCATGTACCTTGGTTTACAATCAGTCAACTTCCCAATTAATTGGACTACAGCAGAAAGTTCATGTGGATAACCAGCTTCCCAAGGAACTCTCTAATCCATATTGTGATGCTTAGTTATAGCCTTCAGAGTTTTCAGAAAGGAAGTCACTTTGATTGTACATAGAATTTCAAACCAATTACTTGAACTTGAAATGTTTGTTTTTGGCATTCATTCAAATAATACTTTCTGTGCATACACTAATGTGTGCCAGGTCCCAGAATGTAAAAATAAATCAAGTGTGGTTCCTGATGTCTAGGAACTCCATGGGCAGAATGGAGTTGATCAAAGACTTCTATTTCCAGCAATATGGCAGGCTAGGTATTCTGAACCACCCTCAAATTAAAATAATTAATATGTTAAACATATTTTTAAATGCATTGCTGAGATGGCATGAGGTTTTTTAAAAAAGATCCACAGAAGCCAAAACCTAAGTGAAAGCAGAAATCCTTGTTAGTGCCAACAAAGTCTTTCTTCCCTGAGGCCAAACCTGGAGTCTTAGACTCCTTCTTCTAGGGGTGTGTGGGGCCCATTCTGCACCTTCAAGAGTGGGTGGGGAGGAGACATAGACTGGGCAGAGCTTCCTGACCTTTCTCAGGCCACACAAAGACTGAGGACCATGGCGTGGAGGTTCTGGCCCAGAGCCCACCCAGGCTGGAAAGTCCAGCATAGTCCATTCTCATAAAGCTAGAATGAAAAATAAAGTTGCCATGCAGAACAGCACAGCAAAGAAAGTTGCCTTTCTGGCCCTTGGTCCTGTTTGAAGAGGGAAATTTGAAAACACAAGCCAGCGTTCGTGTTTGTGGTGTGAGTGTATACTAGTTGTTGGATGGTTTGAAAACTCCCATCTGGGCCCTAGCCGGTTCGGCTCAGTGGATAGAGCATTGGCCTGCGGATCCATGTTTTTCTCTCGGCGTCTGTCCCCCTTCCTTCCACTCTCTCTCAAAATCAATGGAAAAATATCCTCAGGTGAGGATTAACAAATAAATAAATAAATAAATAAATAAGCAAAACAGGACTCTTGTTTCCAACTGAATATCCTATCTAATAATAGACAAACATGGTAATTAACCGTACCTCCGCTACGCTTCCCATTGGCTAATCAGCAAGATATGCAAATTAACTGCCAACAAAGATGGCGGCTGGCAGCCACGCAGCTGAAGCGAACAGGAGGCTTGCTTGCTCCAGTGATGGAGGAAGCCAAGGTTCCCCGCCTGCCGTGGCCCAACTCTGAGCTCCGGAAGCAACAATGTTGCAATTATAGAAGCTAAACAAACCCCAGATACCTGCTTTCAGCCGGCAGCAGGCTCAGAGCTTAGAGCGCCAGTGATGGCAACAGAGTTTCAATTATAGAAGCTAAACAAACCCAGATACCTGCTTTCAGCCAGCCACTGCCTCAGAGCTGGAGCC
>NW_005371371.1:2066634-2082602 GCF_000412655.1 Myotis brandtii
CTGGGCTGAGACCCCCTACCCCCGAGTGCACAAATTTTTGTGCACCGGGCCTCTAGTTATATATAAAAAACACAATCTTTTGCCCTAGCTTGTTTGGCTCAAGGGGATAGAGTGTTGGCCTGTGGACCAAAGGGTTCTGGGTTCAGTTCTGGTCAAGGACACATACCTCGGTTGCAGGCTCCTCCCAGGCCCAGGCCCTGCTCAGGGCTCATGCAGGAGGTAACCAATCAATGTTTCTCTGACATTGATATTTCTCTCTTCCACTCTCTAAAAATAAATGAAAAAATATCCTCAAGTGAGGGTTAAAGAAAACCCCACAACAACCCAATTTAAAAAAAGAAAAGAAAAGAAAAGAAAAGAAAAGAAAAGAAGGAAGGAAGGAAGGAAGGAAGGAAGGAAGGAAGGAAGAGAACCCCCCCCCTCCCGCCCCCAGCTGGGATTTTCATTTAACTTGGTTTCCAGATTGCTAGTAAGTTTGCAAAAGAAAAAGAAAGTTCTCTAATGGAGGAACTCACTCACCTTTAATGGAGGCCGCAAGAATGCCTGCAGGTAAAATTCCAAAGAGATGAGTTGTTTCACAATAAAAAGTAAACAAACAACCACACAAACAAAAGAAACAAGGTGCTACAACTGAGCAAAATAAAATCCTCCAAGACTTCAGATATCAAAACAAGCACACAAACATCATAAATAACTATGTTTAAATAAAAAGCCTATCTCACAGACATAAAAATACGAAAATATTATCAAATCGAATACAGAAATGCATTAAAAGAATAGCATGTCTAGGAAGAGCTTATTCCAGCAATGCCAAGATTTTTCAAAATTAGAAGATTTACTAAATGTTAAAAAAAAAAAAAGATGTACATGTCTGTCGCTGCTCCCACCCCCACCCTCACCCTCACTCAAAAACAGGTAACTGATAAAATTCAACAATTTCTGGAAATACCAGAAACCACAGGAAGAACTTTCTGTACCTGACAAACAGGATTTACTAGAAATCTCTGTCAACATTAGAATAATGTGAACTATTCAAAGCATTTCCATTAGAATCAGAACAAGACTCTGATGAAGAAAGGTAGAGAGAGATGGGTTCTAGGTGGGAATGCCCACCATCAGCCTTGGAAATGCACTAGGCACTGGTTCTTCTGTAGTGATGATCCTATACCTAGTAAATTGCCAAGTCAAGTGACAAACTTCTAAAATTAATGAGAAATTTCAGCAAGCAAGATGGCCAGATCAAGAATTGACAGTCTGGCTGGGATGGCTCAGTGGTTGAGCATTGACCTATAAACCAGAAGGTCACAGGGTTTGATTCCTAGTCAGGACACATGCCTGGGTTGTGGGCTCCATCCCCAGCGATCAATGATTCTCTCTCATCATTGATGTTTCTCTCTTCTCTCTCTCCCTCTCTCTCTCTCTCTCTTTCTTTCTCTCTCCCTTCCTCTCTGAAATAAATAAAAATATATTACAAAAAACATAAACTTAATATAAAAAAGAATTGACATACAACAATTAGCTGCTTTTTTACATGCCAATAATAGCCAATAAAGCAAAATCATGAGAAAATTGGTCCCTGTATGGTGGCAACTAAAATATAAAGTATCAATAAGAAATATGAAGAAATCTATAAAATTTCACTAAAAGATATAATCAATACCATGAGTAAATGGAAATACATACACCATATACCTGCATGAGAAGATTCAAATAGCAAGTATATAGATACACTTCAATTAGAGGAGTGTTTAAATAAACGCTTAGGAAAAAAGTGTTTAGGAAAAAATTATTTGCAGTAGTTAATTAAAGGTTAATTAATCTTAATGTAGTGACATGGAAAGATCTCCAGGGCAAAGACACACTTTAGCTAGTTGAAGATGGATACATAGGGTATGAAAAGCAAAGCAAAAGTGTGTCTTGGCATAGGTATTATTCTGGTTATCTATTGCTATATAGCAAGCCACCCCAACATTAACTTGCTAGGAATCCGTGACTTGTGTAGGCTGGATGGTGCAGCTGCCTGTACTCACTTGGCAACCACCTGACTGGAATCATCTGCAGGCTCACTCACTCTCGTGTCTGGTGGCTGGCACTGGCTCCAAATTCCGACGCAGCTGAAGACGTAGCAGGAATACCTGTCTGGCCTTCACAAGTGGCTGTGTCCCAAGGGTGAGCCTCTGTGGAGAAGAGGGATCAGTCAGTCAGGTGTCCCGCCTGCTGCACACTCCTCGTGAGGATAGGTAGGAAGGCTCACAGAGGCCAGGGGAGGGGAAATCAGGCCCCGCCTGCGATGGGAGGAGTATGAAACCACCGGAGAGGAGTGCATGTTATTTTTTTTAAAAAAGATCTGAAGCTACTTATACTCACCAACTGTTGATATCTGTTATCTTGGGGGAAGTTAGCAGGATTGGGAAGTGGTGGTTGATTTGTTCAGTATATAAACTCAAGTGGAACTAGCTTAAGAACAAAATAATTTATCGACTCACATAACTGGATGATTCCAGGGGTTCATGTTGCTTCTGGTATTCAAAAGATGCCATCAGGTAGCTCTATTTCTCTCCATTTTCCAGGGAGGACTTTCTCCACGTGGTGGGTAAGGCAACCCCCATAAACCCCAGCTCAAAATCCTCACTGGTTGGCAGCTCCAATGGAAAGAGAAAAAGTAATCATGCTGGTGGCTCCAGAAACAAAGTTCCAGGCAAGATACACAGTGATGGACTTGGGGTACCTGCTCATTCTTATACTCAACACTGTGGCTAGCTGGGGGAGGGGGGATGAGTTTTGATTGGGCAACCTATCACCTGCCTATCTCGTCAGCAGATGCTTTCTATTCTTACTCTGATTTCCTTTGCGTTAGCACATGAGGAATTTCCTTTCTTGTGTTTGCTCCTATGTATTTAAAACTTTTTCCCTCCCTCATATTTCATCCAGCATTTTTAGTGTTTGGAGGCTATCTCAGTGCACCATATTGATCAGGAATTCTTCATGGCTTCTTCCACAGATTGGTATGTTCTTTCAATGATATCCTTTTTATTTTATGGTCCACATCTTTATTTCTAGGATTGACCTTCTGCTTTTTCTGCACTCAAGGAATGTTTGCCTGGCCCTGCCAACTATCATTCCAAGTTGCCCCATCACAGATGCGGGAACATATGCTCTTGGAGATGGAATAGTCTTTTATCCCATGCATGCTCCAATGTTATGACTTTATTGGGACGCCAGAAATGTCATTCATTAGCTTCTTTCCTATGCCAAATACTAAAATTATATATAAATAAAATTGTCATAAGTCACACTGCAAAGTAATGTTATAGGATCAACAGGAAGTAAAATTAGTAAATTCATCCATGTAATTATAGTGAACCTGCCACTTTGAGTTTTTTTCTGGTATGATCTCCTATGGTGTATTTAGTTATCAAATATTTTTCAAAAATTAGTTTGCTCTGCAAGCTCAGTGGCAGGATTATAGCTTTATCTAAGATTTGTACCACCCCAGTATGTCCTGTCAGAACTTAATAAATGATAATACTGTACTTACTTTACATTGAACTTTCAGATCATTTTTTAAATAGAGTACTATGAATAAACCCCACAAACTGCTTCATGATTGTCCTCGTACATTCTATTCTCCTCCTTTCCTCTGGCAGCTCAATCCAGTTTTCATTTTTGTTAACCTGCTTCAGTCCAGAAATAAGGTTTCAAAATTTGCAAAGTGAAATCCCCTTTTTCATCCTTATGTATTAGTACCTTCAATTAACTGACATTTTATGGGTAGATCTTTATGTATTTCACTATTAGTCAACTTTCAATTTTGCATGTTTATGGAGATCAATGATGCAAAGAATAAAAAAAAATTTTAAATCATGTATACTGACCATGGAATAATTAAAATCGTCACCACCACCTACTTTTTACTCACTTTACATCCCAACTGGTGGGGAAAGAATGAGGCCAGATCTAATCTGGTTGCCATGGTGGCAGTATAACTATCCATTTTAAACATGGCATCTATCAGGGCAAGGATTTTAAAAACAGAAAGACTTACTCTAAACACAGCACCTGCAGACTTGCAGTAACTCAGCGTCTAGCATGCTATCTGCCCCCTTGGCCACAGTTGATGCCAAGTGGGTCTGTTTCCCCCTGGGCCAAACTATTTCTCAAGTCACATCTGTGCTACAGAGAGAAAGCCATGCTGCCTGTCCTCGTAGCTGCTCTGGTTCTGGACTTTCATCTTTTCCATCTGTACTTAAGGCATAATCAGTTAATTACTGTTACTTGCAACCAGAATTGATGCTTAGATGTCGGCCCGTGCACCGAAGGGTTGCAGGTTCAAATCCAGTCCACAGCATGTACTTAGGTTGCAGGTTCGATGCCTGGCCATGCAGGAGACAACCAATGGATGTGTCTTTCTCACATTGAAGTTTCTCTCTTCCCGCCCCCCCCTCCCCCCGTTCTCTCCCTTCCACTCTCTCTAAAAAAATCAAGGGAAAATATATCCTTGGGTGAGGATTAACAACAAAAAATTGATGCTTAGATATAATGATAGAGGAAACAAATATTTATCAAGGAATTTCTCATGCAAAGTAAACAAACTTGAGAGACAGCAAACAATTCCTAAACATCATTGTAAATGAATGGTTAATAAACCCTATGAACAATTATTTACAATTGCTTTTATAAAATTTTATAACAGAATATATTGAATTATTGGATGACCAAAATCTAACCAAATTCTCAAGTATTAACCATTTAAAAATATTGCATTTCTAGAAAAAAAAAAAAGAAGTGTAATACTTTCCTGCTGCAAATAAAAGCTCTACTTCTTTACTTCTGTGTTCTACAAAGAGAAATAGAATCATTTACAGAAAAGCAACTGCAGGCTTACTCCTTAGGCAGGATGAAAGAGGAAGTGACCACTTTCTTCTAAGGCCAGACTTGACTCTAGCTGTAAGGAACCTCAATTTCATTTTGCAGAAGATACCTGCTAACTAGAATAATCAATTGACCAAAAATATTACTCAACTCATTATTTGCGTGGTGTTTAACATTAATACAGTACTGTCACACATTAGCTAGGTTGGTTCTCCTGTGAAATACTCATTATCACTGGCCTTATTTGGCCTGAGGACACAGGCTGAGGCGTGACTTCCCCAAGGTTAGATTGGGGTAAACTAGTCCCGATTCAAGCCTTCTGACTTCAAATCTCATGGTAATTCTAGGACAGCACTCTGCTCCTGGTAGACTGCTTAAAACCTTCTGGGTATAAATACAATCCTAGAAGTTGCTACAGGGCAAGACAAGAAGCCTGCTATGACAGTGCACGGGTTCCCTGGAGGAAAGGCAGATGCACATGCTGTGCTGGGGAGCACAGGCCTTTCGGTCAAGTAAAAAGTCCAGCAATGACGAAGACTTGAGGCTGCCTGCCCTGGGCTCCTATTCCAGCACTGCTCTACAAGTTTATCTTCAGTTTTTGTCATAAATTGAGAGTAATTCCCTACCACACAGGGCAGTGAGGACAGAGACAAGATCGCTGTAAACATTTAGCTTGCTCGTGGCATCAATTAATAGGGGGTAACAGTGCCAGGTTCTGACCACTAGGCGGGTCTCTTGGTGTATGATGGTGGTAAGAGAGCAGTTTGCAGCCAAGTATGGGATGGGTGACCTGGTGTGAATCAGGCCCCCTCACCTGGGCCTTAGCATCCTCACCAGAAACACTAACATCTTCATGGCAGGGTTGTTTTTAAAGAGTTTACATAAAGTCTACAAAGAACCTAGCACAGTACTAGCACCCAGCAGACAATTAATGGTGGCTGTTATTTCTATATGTCAGCGATGCTGAGAAACTTCAAGAGGAGTTGCCTAAACAAAAGCATTTTAATAGGAAAACTCTGGTTTAACAAAGGATTGAATGGTCCAACAAAGCATTGAATGGTCCAAATCAAGATTTAAACTGTTACTGTTTGCTGTGACTTCTTTTTAAAGTAGGGATTTTAAACGAGAAAGTATCAACCCCATCTTTATGAACAAAATCAGGTAATACAAAGTTCTGCCTGGCTGGTGTGGCTCCATGGTAGAGCATCAACCCATGAACAAGAGGGGAGAAGGGATGTCCCAGTTAGATTACTGGTCAGGGCGCATTGATGTTTCTAGCTCTGCCTCTCCCATCCTCTCTTTGAAATCAATAAAAACATATTTTAAAAAATACAAAGTTCTGAGGCAAGGGAAGTGACCTAATCTTCTTTATTCCAGTTAAAACTATGTATTTGTTGTCATCCTTTTTGGGGGGGAGGGGACACAGTACACTGGTTTGTGAGGAAAGCAACCGAATAGTTAAAATATTTAAAACAAAGACCCTCATAAAAACCTCAAGAGACTATCTTGATTCACCTCTTTCCCAGTTATCTTTCTGAGCCCTCCATACATGTAGCCTGAGAGGGTGATGAGAACATAAATGCCTCAAGCAGTAATTAACTAGCAATTTCTCCAGATTAAACAAACCCAAAAGTCTACCTCCCAAACCGCCTAAAACCACCAGGACCCCAAAATGAAAGAGGAATGGCCCTGGCTGGGATGTCATAGTGCAGCGGTTCTCAACCTGTGGGTCGAAACCATCGGAAAACACATATAGCATATCAGATATTTACATTACAATTCATAACAGTAGCAAAATTACAGTTATGAAGTAGCAACGAAAAGAATTTTATGGTTGGGGGTCACCACAACATGAGGAACTGTGTTAAAGGGTCGCGGCATTAGGAAGGTTGAGAACCACTGTGAGCATCAGCCCACGCACCAAAGGGTCACAGGTTCGGGTCCTGGCCCGTCAGGGTGTGTGCAGGAAGCAACCGATTGATGTGTTTCTTTCACATCAATGTTTCTCTCTTTCTCTCCATCTTCCCTCCCTTCCTTCCTTCCTCCCTCCCTCCCTCCCACTCTCTCTAAAAATCAATGGAAAAAAATCGTGTCAGGATTAACAACAAAAAAATTAAAGAGGACTGGATTACAAGCTAAAACCTAGAGGGAGACAGACTTTTCCTAAAATCTTGTTCTATACATGCCAGTGATTACGATTCATAAATTACTTCTAGAAAAGCTAGATCTGCAAAAGCAGTCTTTAAAAGTGCATAAACAAAAAGTTAATGATTTTGCCTAATGAAGGGGTTTAATATCTTGATACATTTTACCCAGAACACTGTATGAATGACACAAAAGGTTATTTCAAGTACTCAATCTTTCTAAAATAAGTATATAGTAATAATAAAGTGGCTTTTACTTTGGCAAATGCTTTATTACTTCAGAACTTGTAACCACTGATAGTCGAGGGTACCAACACAACACCACAATGCCTGAGTCACTGGAAGATATATCTCTGTGGGTGGCCTTGGGTCCTGTCATTGTAGTCAGTATTCTTTCTCAGGACCTGGAATACAGCCCTCTCTGTGCCCCCTGCCCCAGGAATGCCAGCCATGACTACTCAATGCACACTAGTTAAATGAATGAACCAAATTTCCTTAGTTCAGTTTTAAATGAAGTATTCCATTCTAACGGAAACATTTTAGAACCTATCTGAACTGTAATAATTTGGTTATCTATACATATAAAAAGCCTAAGTGACCAGCCAACTGGCAGGTAGCTATATCGAGCACTGACCACCAGGGGGCAGACGCTCAACGCCAAGAGCAGAAACCACAGGCATGGAAACATGGAACAGACTGATGAATCTCAGACGGAAGTGGGGAGGGGGAGTGGCGAGGGTGAAAAGAGAATAACCAAAGATCTTATATGCATATTAGAGGCCTGGTGCAGGGATTTGTGCACTGGTGGGGTCCCTCAGCCTGGCCTGCGGGTATTAGGCTGAAACTGGCTAAGATCCCTTGAGGGGTCCCGGATTGTAAGAGGACACAGGCCAGGCTGTGGGACTCCACCAGTGCACGAATCCGTGTACTGGGTCTCTAGTTAATATAAGAAACTGGTGGTTGCCAAAGGCAGGGTGGGAGTGGGCAAAATGGGTGAAGGTCACAAGGTAAGTACATACTTCCAGTTATAAAATAAGTCATGGAGATGTAATGTACAGCATGGTAGCTACAGTTAATAATGCTGTGTTGCATATTTGAAAGTGTATGAGAGCAAATTTTTAAAGTCCTTATCACAAGATTTAAAAAAAATTTTTGTTGCTCAGCCAGTGTGGCTCAGTGATTGAATGCCAACCTATGAACCAGGACATCATGGTTCAATTCCAAGTAGGGGGCATGCAGGAGGCAGCTGATTGATAATTCTCTCCCTTCCTCTCTGAAATCAATAAAAAAGTATTTTTTTAAAAAAATTGTTAACTATATATAATGACATATGTTAACTAGACTTGTGATCATTTCAAAACACATACAATATCAAATCATCATGTTGTACACCTGGAAATAATGATGTCAATTACACTTCAATTAAGTTTTAATAAAAAATAAGCAAATGTTCTACAATAGCTTTTCACTAATCTATTTTCAAAAAAAATTCAATCCCATTTTTAGCACTGCCCCAGAGTTACCTGGATCTATTTATTGTATTTAATCAATATCTAAAGCCTAAATCTTGCCCTGGCTAGGTAGCTCAATAGGTTAGAGTGTAGTCCTGATAATCCAAGGTTGTGGGGTTTGATCTCCAGTCAGGGCACACACACGAATCAACCAATTAATGCTTAAATGAATGGAGCAACAAATCAATGTTTCTCTTTCTCTCTTTCTAAAATCAATCAATAAATTTAAAAATTAAAGTCTAAATCTTGATGTACTAAGTACTTACCTGTGGTTTTTTAAAAAATAATTATTGTTGAAAGTATTACATATGTCCCCTTCCTTTCCCTATTTCTGTGATTTTTAAACTTTTCCTTCCAAGGGAATTAAAAGTGATTTAAGACTGCCAAATCCAACACCTGCCTCTATAATGTTCCATATTTTTCAAAGAAAAAAAATGCCTCTCCATTTGTCCTTATTGAAACATCATTAAAGTTAAAGACAGAAAAAAATATCCAGCATTTGATTAACATCATCCAAGTGTCATTCACTTACCCTCATTTATTTCTCAGAACCATGCTATGTGAAATAGGTCTTTTGAAAGTGAAAAACCATGGGCCAATAGTTAGGCAAAAGTATTGAAGATCAAACCCCTAAGGGACAAAGATGCATTCAAATACAGCAAGGTTTGGCCTCTCTGTGCTTATCTCTAATACAACTGTTCACACGAAAACTAAATAAATATAAAGAAATCTGGTATTAGCAACTGTGTTCTATTCAATCTTCACTCCCATAACTTAATTTTCATTATTAGCTTTAATTAAAACAGAAATAAAAAACTAGTAGTTTTATGTAAGCAAAGATTCTTTTAAACTACTTTTATTATCATTGAATTATTATCAAGTATTTTAAAATTATTTCATAGTGTATTTTTTGTTTATTGTTTGTCTAAATAAATCTTACCAAATTTTAGCACTCAAGATTTTTATATGTTTTGGAGTTTTGCTGGAAAGTAAATGCCTATTTGTAGGCACTAATATGCAAAAAGTTCATTTTCATATATGATCATGTACAATCTGCATTGCTCTAACAAACAGCCCCTTATAATGGCAATTCACTGTAAGAACACTTTAAGTTTGACACAAAGTTCTCAATAGTTTATCAAATAATAAAAAAAACAACTTGTTTTACTTACAATAAATGCCACATATATTCTTAGATGCTGCAATGGTTACTCAAAGCTTCCTTGTGGCAGCTTCATAGAGGATGTAGAACAACTATGGAGAGATACTAATTCTCTGCAATACATGGTTAAAGTGACTCATGTCTCACTTAGAAATGGAAATCCCATTGACCCTTTCAATATACGGGCAGATAAGGACACAGATTATCATGCAAAAAGTTAGTCTAAACCAAGTCAGCAAACTCAGGGCCAGAAAATAAAAGTAATTTCAGCTTTGTGGTCATATGATCTTTCTGTCACAGCCACTCAACTCTGCCATTGTACAAAAACAGCCACAGACAATGTGTAAGTGAATGAGCATGGCTGTGTGCCAATAAAACTTTATTTATGGACACTAAAATTTGAATTTCATATAATTTTCATGTGTCACAAAATACAACTCTTTTGATTTTTTTTTTTTAACCATTTAACAATGTAAAGATCATTCTTGGCTCACAGACATACAAAAACGGGTGGAGGGCTGGATTTGGCCTGTGGGCAATACTTTTCCAACTCCTGGTCTTGATATATACTCTTGACATTTATTTGCCAGCAATTATGTAGCTTCTACTTCATTAATAAGTGAGAACAATAATACAAAATTTTGCTTAAGGCTTTGTCTAAACTGCTGGTGTACCATTTTTTAAGATAAAAATTTAAAAATCACTTATGTCAAAATTAAATATACTGCTAGAGGAACTAGCTAAATTTCATTTATTTCTTGATGTCACTTCTATACAGCTCTCATGCACATAGCAGGGAACACACCTTCATTTCACAATGGCATCTGGCTGCACTTCTGATTATAATACAGCAAGTGCAAGTTCACTTGGAAATGTACATTTATATACCCTATATAAATTAAATACGTTATACTAGGATGTGTAATAGCAAAAGCATGATTTTGAAATTCCATGACTAGACCACTTCTACTTGGCTTAATAAAAAATGTACCCAATCATTTAAATCTGGCCATTTGGGGAAACATGACAGAATATAAAATGTTTGTCATGTAAAATGACAATTTACCTTTTCATAAAATAATCTTTAAACTTGAAACCTTTTTATTGAATTGTTATATGGATATATATTATGATAGCAAGAAGATTTAGCAACTTGGCTAATTTTTTAAAAATTTGTTCATGAAGTAACATTATTCTTGTTAAAATAAAACAGTAGCTAAATGAATCTTTTCTTTTTACATTTAATGTGTTAGGTTGCTTCCAAATCAACTTCCCAGCCAAAAAAAAGAAACAACAGTCTGAGACTCACTTGAGTGTTTAATTCAAACCTATATTTTTAAGTTTCTAAAATGTTGATCCACAGACCACTTTCGTTACACGTGTACCAACGAAAACAAAAGGCAGAGAATCACTGCCATCCCTACAAAAGGAATGGCTCCTTTTCTAACATTCTTTAAAAATATACATTGTACAGTCTTTGCGCCTCACCAAAGGTGGCAATGTAATAAATACACTGGCTTAGTTCTCCTCCCTGCTCAGCAAGGTCCACCAACTACCTGTTATAAGCCCTCTCCTTTTTGGATTTCTCCAGGGCTTTGTCCATTGTTTTCTCGTTCTCCCCTCGACACTTGGGACAGTACCACTTGCCCTTTGGTTTATGATTCAGTCCTACACAGGAGAAGTGGAACCACTCGATGGGGCACTCGTCATTGTCACAGCCGATCATTTCTCCATAGGAGACCTGATTGCACAGACAGTACGTGGGCTCGTTCGGGTCGATGGGAAGGTCTGCAGGGGATGCTTCCCTCTCTGCTTTGGCCTTGGAGCGTTTCTTCTTCTTGGAGGCCTTTGCTTTCTTCTCCTTAGGCGTTCCTGAGGTGATGTCATCATGGTCGTGATTATTGGCTGCATTCTCCCGATTTTCATTGTTGCGCTGTCTCCGAGACCTCTTGTTGTTGGGCTTTTCTGCCTGTGTGATTGTCTCGTTCTTGGACTTGTCCTGGCCGGCGTTGCCACTGTGGCCAGTGGTGTCGTTGACCTCTAGGTGTGCCTCAAGGAGTCCCACGTGACTGTCCACCTGCCTGGTGCTGTTCTCCACCAGCTCCACCATCTGACTCACAATCTGGATCTTCTCGTCGCCCAGCTCCTGGCTGCGGATCAGGGCTCTCTGAATGCAGTGCAACGCTCTCCTCTTCTGGTTGCTGTCCGTCTCCCGCTTAAACTTCTCGTAATACTCATCTAGCTCCTTCAGGATTTCTGCAAAGGAAAAAGTAAGCATTACACCCACACTATAACATTATCAAGCTTTTTATTTAATTCTCTAGTCTATGAAAATGTAATTGCAAAGCACAGAAATAATCAATGCAAGGCTTCTTAGTATGAAAAATCTTATAACTTGTATACCCTCTCTCAGCAGATCTTTTCTTTTTCCTGCTGAAAAAAATCCCTGGAACTAAATACAAATGTCAACACAGTTCTCATTTAGCATAGTGCCAGTCAAAGTTCTCCAAGGGACTCTGTGTGTGTGCAGAAGCGTAAGTAACAAATACTCCTGGGATGGGCAATTAGGGGGAAAGTTCACATTTAGATGAAGCGCTGGGGTCCAAATTTTTATTTTCAATAAAATTTATGACTATGTTCTATATTTCCATTGTTTTTATTCAAATATTTTCTAATAATTTAAAGGCCTTTATTCCTTTTATTTTATGTACTAATGTCCACAATACCCTATGAGATTGCAGCATGTATATAATATTACTTATGCCCTTGCTGGTGTTCAGTAGTTAAGAGTGTTGGCCAAAATACTGAAAGGTCTTGGGTTCAATTCCTGGTCAAGGGCATGTACCTGGGTTGCAGGTTCCATCCCTGGCCCAGGTTGGGGCTCAGGCCAGAGGCAACCAATCAATGTGTCTCTCTCATATCAATATTTCTTTCTCTCTCTCCTACTCCCTCCCTCCCTTCCACACTTTCTAAAAAGCAACAGAAAAATATCCTCAGGTGAGGATTTATAAAATAATAAAAATGTTACTTATAACCCAGAGCTTCAATTTATCAGTCGCATCATTTTCATCCTAGCATGTATTACTGAAAACAAGAAAGGTTTGACAATCTGGCCTTGCTGATTTTGCTTTTGCATTTACTACTTAAATAATAATACGTTTATAGCTACACATTGTAAAACATAACTAAAATAAATTAAAAATAAATGTAAATCTTCTCAGACAGGTAGGAAGACAGTATATGTGAATTTAAAATGTAACTAGGCAATTTCTCAAGAAATAAAAGCTGTTAAAAAATCTGACTGAAATAAGGAAAATAAACATTCTTGCCAAAAGCCTAAATACACAGGTAGAAATTTCCAGTTATTTCCCCAAATAGTACAGTTAGATAGTATCAGACTTTTCTCCTGAAAACCTTTTTCAGGCTCTCAAAACCAGGGAATCCTACTCTCCATCATGAAGTGTGTGTGTGGAAATGTGGGGAGAAAATGTATAAAATGTGGCTATCACCCAGGTTTAATTTCCAAATAGTTATAAGGGCTAAATCTAAAATTAGGGTAAACATATGAACTTAGGCAAACACTGAAGTTTAGCTAAACTGTATTATTTTCCAGGCTATATTCTTAAGCTAAAATAGCTCTGAAGATATTTTAGAGAAACAATGTAGACCAGTGGTTCTCAACCTTCCTAATGCCGCGACCCTTTAATATAGTTCCTCATGTTGTGGTGACCCCCAATTTTATTGTTACAAATTGAACATAATTAAAGCATAGTGATTAATCACAAAAACAATGTGTAATTATATGTTTTCCGATGGTCTTAGGTGACCCTTGTGAAAGGGTCGTTCGACCCCCAAAGGGGTCGCGAACGCTGATGTAGATAGTCTCTCACCAGGAAGGAGGAGTGCCACAGCCTTACAGTCTCTTATAGTAATTAATTCTGAAAATAAATAGCTATGCCTCACTTAACCCAAGTTCTATTTCATCTTAAAATGAGTTTCTGCCATTTATTTTTAAACAAACTGTACATTACAAAACTATCATTTGGTTTAATAAGTAGCCAAATTTCTAGAGACAGTTTTAACATTTCATAGAAAAGAGGACAATTCTACCATATGGCTAATTTAAAATTTTAATAAATACAGCTTCTTTTATATCACAAGCAAGCTTACATTCATGTGAAACCTCTCTTGTAGGAAAGAAACAAACATCACAACATTAGCAATAAGTAATTGTTACCTTCATAATGGCATGTATTTCTTGGATGCCCCAAGGAAATACTCTATTAACAAAGCCGTGCAAGGACAAATGTCTGTAAGGAGGAACACCAGTGCTAACCAGGGAGGCATCTGGCCAGGATACCCGTTTCTTCAGCCCCATCAGCACAAACGGCTGCTGACCCCTCTCATCTAGAAATGCTCCACAGCAACATTACTGTGGGAAAGCAATGGTACTACGAAAGAAATGTTAAGGTTTAAATAAGAATGCAGCAAAATTTAATCTGACCTTTCCAATGATCAGAAATGTTTTTTAATTTTTACATAAGGTTTGCACTTAAGTTCTTTATGAAGCTGACTTCCCATGGTGGGTGGTTGGGTGGGATTTAAAAAATAACACTTGAAAAATAATTCAAAAATGATTTTGAATCCAATAATTCAAGAATAACCTCAAAGACCATTTAAAATTGGCAGATTATAACCCATCCTTATGAATTAATCTCCAACTGATGCACACTAAGCAAAAGACTATTAAGCAACTTTGACTTGCAACACAGGTCTTTATTAATTTTTTAGAACTATGCTGCATTTATAGTAAGTGCCAACCCAATGTGTTATGACTATTATCATGACGGGTTAGGCTTTACAGCTCACTCAACAGCACTGGCTTCAGAGGTGCCGGGTGGGGTGGAATTCATTCTCTCCGCAGGAGCCAAATAAGGGCCGCAGCATGTATTCACTGAACAGCGACAGGT
Source organism: Myotis brandtii (assembly GCF_000412655.1). Classification (NCBI taxonomy): domain Eukaryota; kingdom Metazoa; phylum Chordata; class Mammalia; order Chiroptera; family Vespertilionidae; genus Myotis; species Myotis brandtii. The sequence continues at coordinate 2,081,294 of NW_005371371.1, forward strand.
TTCTTCATAGGAGCAAAGAAGGAAGTACATATCTTTAAGGGGTACGACGTGGATGTTAGGACATTTTTAGGAGACGCTTTTTCCCCCGTCATCTAGGAAAGTGCTAATTGACAGTGCCAGTGACCACGAATTCTGCAAAGGCCGCCAAACACAAATACCCCGGTTCTTCAATCATTGCATTACCCGAGCCATCCCGGGCACCGACAGCTCCCGGGTCACTCACGTTTCCTCCGTTCCTCGCGGCCGCTGGCCTGTCCCGCGGGTCCCTGGGGCCTGGGTGGGAGGCATATGCTTCGTCCTCGGTGGAGCCAGGAGCACAGCTGACAAGCCTTGCCCCCGGCACCGGGACGCCGCCATTGCTCAGCGGCCGGAAGTTGCCTGGCTCGGGTCCCCCAAGGGTCAGGGCGGGGCCATCACCAGGCCAATGGGGAGGCGTCCAGCGGGCGACGCACCCCGCCCCGGGAACCACCGCCTATGGGGTGTCATCGGGCCGCAGGCGGAGGCCAGACGGGGAGCAAATCACAGAGCAGAACTGGGGAACGCGGCCCACCCCGCAGCGCCGATAGCCAATCCAAGGCCGGAAGCCGGGCGACCCGAAGACATTCAAATCAATTCAACCTCCTCCCTCCTCCCAGCCCCTCCACGAAAGAGAAAAAAGAAGGCCGCGGAAACACAGATCGGTGCCAGTCACAGCGCAAGGCCCGCCCCCATCCGGCCCGGCGACCAATGGCTCAGGAGCGGACTGATAAGGACATTCCATGGGGACGCCACAGCCAATCAAAAGAGTGTCGAAGCGGGACGTTCACAATATGCTAATAGGCCTCTTATAAATGTCGCTGCGAAACCGAGTTTCTGGTAGAGCGCGCAGGGGCGCCTCGCGGAGAGGAGACTTCTGTGCGTTTCGCGGCTGCCGAAGGCTCCCCACCTCCCCCCACTCTTCCGTTTCCCTGCTGCGCAGCCTTGTAAACAGGAGTAAACTCCGAGTGACGACCTACGTTCCAAACAGAGCCCCCCATGCCATGCCTGACCTGGCAGGAAAGTTTCCCCAACAGCCAACAATTCCCAGCGGACATGAGCCCTCCGCTTCTCCCCGGCACTCTGGGCGGCCGGGGCTGCAGACGACGACCCACAGGTCCTCTCCCGTGCCAGGTTCCTCTCCAAGCCCCTGGTCTAAGCGCACGCCCCCCGAGCACAACACAGATGGTCGACCTGCCTCATCCTCCCCTCCCTTCCCCGCCGTACGCACGGAAGAAAGCCCTGGCCCTCCGCAAACTACACCCGGCCGTGTCGTCCCCAACTCGGTGTCCAG
>NW_005371371.1:2084126-2084491 GCF_000412655.1 Myotis brandtii
CCCAGCCGCGGGACCGCCGCCTCGAGATCATCGCACGCTAGGCAGACTCCGGTTTCTCCCACTCAGCCCCTCAATCTCGAGTGCCCACCGCGCAGCAGGGGTATATGTACGTCTCGGAACAGACTGACAACTCCGTGAGCCAGTCCACTGCCGCCTTCATGTCAGTGGCCCAATCAACATGAAGAGAAGGCGGGACGATGTCGGAGAACTCCTCCAGGGCTCTTTACTACACAGTACAGTACTAGAAACCCGTGTCCTGCGGAGGGGTGGAGACTGGGCGGCCCGAGCGGGGCGGAAGTGGTGGCTCATGCGCACTTGGATGGCCAGGGCGGCCGCTGGCCCGCGCGGGACACCTACCCTTTCGT
>NW_005371371.1:2084880-2085102 GCF_000412655.1 Myotis brandtii
GCCTGCGCCCCTGAGCCCCCTCCCCCGCAGCACCCCGCCTCGTCACTTCACTACAAAGAGCGCTTTGCTCGCGCAGCCTGGCATTGAGACCTCTCATTTCTCCTTCCTCCTCCGTGTCCCGGCTTTGCGCACAAGGACCTTGGAGAATCAAAGACGCTCCAGACCTTTTGTTCCTGCCGGGGCAGAGACGCCGCCAGGGGCCCAGGGCTCCCTGGGAAGGGA
>NW_005371371.1:2085364-2085571 GCF_000412655.1 Myotis brandtii
CCGGCCGCCCCCGCCCATCCATCCCGCCGTACCTTGGTATTTCGCGTCGATCTCCCGCATCAGCGATACGTTTCTCTGCAGGTCGAAAGGCAGAGACTCGATGGAGTCCAGGTAGTCCTCCACATAGTTCACCAGGTGGATCTGCTCCCCGTTGGCAGGGCTCAACATGGTTCACCGAGATCCCCGGCGACTCGGCGCGGCTTTCCG
>NW_005371371.1:2087762-2088137 GCF_000412655.1 Myotis brandtii
CACCGCGCTCCCTTTGTGTCACCGGTCAGAGCCCAGCACAGAGCGGCCTGGAGACAAAGGGGCCCACGAGGGGAACTGCTTCCGGCCGGGCCCTCGCAGAGGGCGGGTGACCTCGACCCCTTGCAGCCTGAGCTCTGCAATCTGCTCTCAAACTCCGCTCCTTCACTTCGGAAAAGACACCTAGACCTAAGCCGGACAGGCGTCTCCGGGGTCCTGGGGTCTCTCCCTGTGCTGTCTCGGCCTCCCCTCCCCAGTGGCTCCTCTCCGCACCCCAAACTCCCAGATTTGGGGCTTTTTTAAAAGCCGAGGCACAGACTATCCCGTTGCCTGGACGACGGGCCGGCGCACAGGCCCGCCCCCTTACGTCAGAGATTC
>NW_005371371.1:2088191-2092037 GCF_000412655.1 Myotis brandtii
TCTGCAGTCCGCGCGCCCCGTCTTCCCCAAGGTGCGCGGTTGTCTGGTCGTCGTCTCTGCCGACGCCGGGCCAGGGCAGGGCTCCGCGTTTCCTCCCATTTATTAATTCAGAAGGTTTCACCCATTACTCCGGGACTGCCCTGTTGCCATATGTGCAGGACGCACCGTGTAGACATAAAATAATTACATTGCAGGTCTATCGGACGCAGTTCTAGGATTGAGATTCGGGGTGTTCGTGACCCAACAATGTGACAATCAAGGCCTTTGGGAGTTTACTTAAAATTCCTACATGCAATCCAGTAATATTTCGGGCCAATCCAATTTTTGTGAAGTTGGATTGGGTATTATCCGCAGTGGTGCTCTTTCCAGCGACCCGGAGGGCATCTTGTGATATGATATCAGTACAACAAATGAGGCGAAATGGAGCTGTTCTGCCATTCGAAATGGATTGTTTACATTGGAACGTTTGTTACTACGGCGACAAACGACGGATAATATTTACACTTTGAAGTAAATGGGTTTGTTCTTCACTCTTATTTACATTCCCTCATCCAAGCCCCACATCTGGAGGACGTTCACTTTGATATTTGGGGAAATGACTGTTATTTTACTTAAAGATTCACACGTTTTCCAGTCTTGGCCCAGTTAAAAGCACATCACAAGGAAAGTTTCATTTCATACAACAAAATTTATTGGTCTGCACAAGGACTAGTATTATGACGTTATGTGGAAATGGATGTTTTACATGGAATAGAGAGTACAAAGTTGAATAACAACTATAAATTTTCCTCTAAGCATGCAAGCAGTTTTATTGTTTTATTTTTGTTTTGTTGTCCTCACGGAGGATATTTTTCCATTGCTTTTTTTTTCTTCCTTTTTTAGAGGGAGTTGGGAGAGGGAAAGATCGATGTGAGAGAAACACATCGATTGGTTGCCTCGGAACCTGCAAACAAGGTATGGGTGCCCTTCACCAGAATCGAACCCAGGACCCTTTAGTCCTCAGGCCGAGGCTCTATCCACTGAACCAAACCAGCTAGGACCATGCAAGCAGTTTTAAAGTACAACAGCAAGAGAGAGAGAGGTTCTCTTAATGCTTGCATTCATTGGCTCTTGACTGAGTAGTGTTTATATGAACTTAAGGTTAGAAATCATTTATTCCTTCCAACGACAATCAAGCTGGAATTTGGACATGGTTATCTTTTCTAAAAGTCAGGATACTATCTGAATAATGATTGCTCTCATATTTCATGGACTTTACAGACACTTAAAACAGAAAGACATCTTACTCATTCAACAAGAAATATTTAATGAGTGCCGCCTACCATGTTCTAGCTACTGTTCTATGCCCTGGGGATATAGTAGCAAATAAGGAGTTTACATTACATAAGACATTTAATTTACCCCTTTGGGTAAGAAGTCAGAAAATATTTATTAGCTTTATAAAATTATAAAAAGATATTCCTTTAGATTTACAGTGGTTCTCAACCTTCTGGCCCTTTAAATACAGTTCCTCATGTTGTGACCCAACAATAAAATTATTTTCGTTGCTACTTAAATGTAATATTGCTACTGTTATGAATCGTAATGTAAATATCTGATATGCAGGATGGTCTTAGGCGACCCCTGTGAAAGGGTCGTTCGACCGCCAAAGGGGTCGCGACCCACAGGTTGAGAACCGCTGCTTTAGAAAACAGTGAATGACTTCACTGTTTTCTTAACAAGGTTAGAAGACCAATAGCTAAAAGAATGAACTGTGATCATGCATTTGAAATACATATACCACTAAGGAAAAGTGTTTAATTTTGAAGATACATTGAAGAATCTTGGTTGTTTCAGTTGCTCTTTGGAGTGTAGATAAATATATTTTTCTAAAATGATATTTCTAGTTTAACTGAAGATGCTCAAACCTAAGGGAGTAAAAGATAAGAGATAAATATATAATTATGTTTTGAGCTGCTTAAAAAATAAATCAACACATTCATTTCAAACTTGAAATGCCCTTTATCTTTTCTACTTTGGATTTACAAGATTTTGCCTTGCAAGAAAATGTAATACTGAGAACTACATTTTTTGTTGTCATTTAAGGACTAAGAAATGGCATTCATGATATTTTGGAATGATTTCTTTTAATACACTTCCTTGTTCTGACCTAGATTAGGGAGGGGGTCATTTCAAATGAACAAGATTCTCCTTTTTGGTATATAATCTTCCCAGTCACTTTTACTTTACCTTAATATTCAACCTGCAAAAGAAGTCATATTTTTAACAATCGTTAAATAATGAATTATGTTTGTAACTGTTTTGCTTCCCCCTCAAATTAAGAAAAGGTAGAATTGCTGCAAGTCAAAGGCTGAACCCATTGCATGACCAGTTTTCTTAAGACAGATACATTGTTAATTTAAAAGTCATGATTTCTATGACCAGTTCAAACACTGCAGCTATCCAGATTGTGTGCAGGATTTGGTCTGCAATGTTATTAAATCTGTTTTCAAAACCTCCAGTTTTTCCCTTGAATTCTGTGTTCTCACAGATTGCAATCAAGCCTTTTGTTCATTTTCTTATTTTACTGGCACACCTAATAATTGGATTAGAGCTTCCTCTATCAGGTATTTTTTTAAAATGCATCTGGCATGTTTTATACTTTTTTTTTTAAGTTATTGATTTCAGAGAGGAAGGGAGAGAGAGAAACATTAACGATGACAGAGAATTATTGATCGGTTGCTTCCAGCATGCCCCACACTGGGGAACAAGTCTGCAATCCGGGCCGAGCGGGAATCCAACCGTGACCTCCTGGTTCATAGGTCGATGCTCAACCATTGAGCCTGCAGGCCGGGCTTTATCAGGTATTTTACCACCCAAATTTCTTCCCAGATGCACAACAGGTGGATTTCATCAGATTAATTCAGCAACCCTTTTCTGAATTTAGTGCTGGTACAGATTCAAAAGACTTTACAATCTAAAAAGTACTCAGGGAGAGAAATATGCACATTGTACTAGAAACAAGAGTCATTACAAAATAACACCAAGGTAAGGATGCAGGCAGTGAGGAGAGGATAATACTCCAGGAGAACTCTGAGTAGTCAGGGAGCACCGCTTAGCTTTGATGTCGTGGTCTCCTAATTCACAACAGGTTCTAACATTTTAGTGTTATGCATAGAACATAATTTACATTAGGGTACAGTTCAGCTTGAAACAGTTAGACTCCAAGGATCTAAAAAAAATTTTTTTAATGCTTTAGGAACATACTGATTTGTCTTTCAATAGAATTAACAAAACAACCCCCCCCCCCGCCAAAGAAAGAAATCTCCGTGCTCTTTAAGGACCGCAAGAGCAAAGATTTCTGTGTGTTTATTTTTGTAACACTGTTTTGCAAGATATTAATAGGGGCACGTTTGTCGAGATAATTTGAAAGTAACTTCAAGTGAATCCGCCTTTAAAAAGTCCCACTGAAACCGCAATTCAGAATGTTTTTGTTCTTGAGAGACTAGATGATCCTTTAACCTTAAAATGAATCCCAAGCAGACGTTTCCTACCACGTGTACTGGTACTTGGTGAAGGGGTGCTTTCCTAGCTTTGGTCTTCCACCCGGAGACTGAGACAGGGTGTGTTGGGGATGCAAACATGCTCCGGGTGAGCGCGTCTATTGAGGGGCAAACCTGTGTCCACGTAGGGCTGCAAACGTGCTTCGCGAACACGCGAGAACCGGCGGCCGGTCCGGTACTGTGAACTCCGGCTCCCAGAGCCTTCCCGCGCCCGGGTTCATACCACGTCCGCGATCTGCGCAGATAAGGAGGCGTCCCTTCCCCGGGGCGGCCCGGGCACCGACTCCGTTCCCCGGCGCCCCTT
>NW_005371371.1:2092502-2098750 GCF_000412655.1 Myotis brandtii
GCGCGGGCGGGGCTGGCTGCAGCCTGAAGGCCACGATACGGGCGTCAAGGTGTACAACAGCCTCACGCTGAGAAAGGACCCTTTAATCGTGGGCAGCGCGGACGCCGCCTCCTGGTAGCTCCCGGGCACTGTGGGGAGCGAGGTTCGGGGGGAGGCGGGGCGGGGAGGACTGTGGGCTGAGCGTTTTGTGTGGAGAGCGGGGTCGGGTTCTCAGGTGGAAATCATTTAGCAAATAATAAAATACATGGCACCATGAAGACATGGTATAGTCACGGTGAAATGACAGGATTTTGGTATGAAGTTAGCAAGTCAAGTAATAATATATTCCCAGCTGTACATTCCACAAAAGTGGTTACTTAAAAAAAGAAAATAAAAAAGACATGGTTACCCGAACCGGTTTGGCTCAGTGGATAGAGCGTCGGCCTGCGGACTGATTGGTCCCGGGTTCGATTCCGGTCAAGGTCATGTACCTTGGTTGCGGGCACATCCCCAGTAGGAGGTGTGCAGGAGGCGGCTGATTGATGTTTCTCTCTCATCGATGTTTCTAACTCTCTATCCCTCTCCCTCCCTCTCTGTAAAAAATCAATAAAATATATATTTTTTAAAAGACATGGTTATATGATGATCCTAGTTGAGAAAGTGATATCTTCTCTTGCAGATCTGTTTCACATGATGTATTTTAACTTTGTTCCTAGGTATAGCTGTGGACCAACTGTTTATGATCACGCACACCTTGGCCATGCTTGGTGAGTGTCCGCAATGGGAATTTTCATGTATTTGGGAAAGAAAAGCCTTTTGCAGGTTTTTTCATCTCTCAAGTGTCTGCGTAAGAATACTGAATAATTGCTATATTCCAGGTAGTGTGGGAAGCACACGTGTTACAGTCTCATTTGGCTCTTGTAACAGTTCTGAACACTTACATGGATTTCACAGGCCAGGCAACCCCGGAGGCGATGAGAGCAGTGAAAGGACCCATTTTGGAATTAGATGTTTCCTGATGGGCATAGTGAGGTGAGGCCCTTCCAGTGGCCCTGGAATCGGCTGGTCAGTTCTTATGTCTTGCTCCCACTACCATATTTATTTACTTTCCAACTTTGGACAAGCCACTTTAATACTTTGAGTTCTGATTTTTTTCATCTTGAGATGGGAGGGTGATAACAGTATCCATTGTTTTGTGTGTTTTTTTAAATCCTCACTCGAGGCTATATTCATTGCTCTTTAGAGAGAGAAAGGAGAAAAGAGGGAGAGAGAGAGAGACATTGATGTGAGAACATCCATTGGTTGCCTCCCTTCCTGCCCCAACTGGGGATCAAACCCACAACCTAGGTATGTGCCCTGACTTGGAATCGAACCTGCAACCTTTTGGTGTTGAGACAACGCTCCAACCAACTGAGCCACCCTGCCAGGGCAATAGTATTCATCTTTTTGAATCTTCACAATTTTATGAGATTGCTGCTTAACACAGTACCTGAAGTATGATGTGTGGTGAGGGTTCAACAATTATTGAGGACAAGTAACCTACCAGTGGTCACGCACATGGGATGTGTTGGAGCTGGGGTGGAGCCTGGTATATATCTGACCCCTATGCTCTCTCATTTGTTAAAATTGCCACGTTCCCTAATATTTTGTATGTTCTCTTGTACATCACTTAAACTTGTTATTCTTCAGATAGAGACTAAAAGTAAAAAGTTACCTTTCTTTAGTATACGTATAAAAAATTATATATCTGCCAGCAAAATCTTGAACTTTTTTGTGTGTTTTTTATAACAAAAAAAATGGTCTAGAAATCATTCTTTTTCCCCTTCACTTGGGGCTAACTTAATTATAAAAAAGCATATTTTGACCTCTTCATTAAAGCATGAAATATATTGGGGAAATATGAAAATGAATAATCTCCCAACTTGAAAAACCTCTCCATAAAGGCAGAAGAGAAAGAAAACAGTTTTATTATTGAATAAGCATTAAACCAGAATGAGATGCACATGATAGGCAGCCCACTAAAATGATTGCAAAGATAGAAAGAAATTGTACTCTCTGTAGAGCTAAGTGGATACCATTCACTAGTTAGGCAGGGCTTGCAGTGTTGACTTGGGTGATAGAACATTATTTTCATTGACTTCATTTTTAAGGGATGGCTTTCAGGCCCTTGAAACTTTCCCGAGTTGTCCACACTGACAGAGGCTTATTTAGTTACTAGAGGCCCAGTGCACAAATTCGTGCACAGGTGAGGTCCCTTGGGGTGGCCTGCAGGGATTGGGCCCCAGCTCGTGCTCCCAATCTCACAGCCCCACAGCCCCACCTGGCACCTCACCTGCTCCACCATCCCGCCTGTGGGGTGATCGATCAAGGTGGGCCCCCTGCCTGGCTCCCTCAGCGCCTGGGAGCCACCACTGGTCGCCGTCTGCAGGGCAATCAGCAGGGCAATCAGGCCCCCACTCGCACCTGCGTTGGCCTGGTGCTGCCCGCTCACCTGCTCCACCATCCTGCTGCAGTCCCGTTCTCATCAGGGCCCATCGGGGCTGGCAGTGCCTTCCCTGCTGCCTGCTGCCAGGGCCACGTCACAGATGCCTGCCATGTTCCGTGCTGCCCTGTGGTGGTCAGTGCATGTCATTGCGAGTGGTCAAACTCCCGGTCGAACAACTGCCCAAGGAGACATGTGCATATTAGGCTTTTATTATATAGGATTAGAAAAATTTACATACATTTTAAAAGGACTGAGGAAATTCTGAAAGGAAGAAGGAGGGGGAGAGTTTCTTATTTTCAACTAGAGAATCAAGCCTCTAACTTATAATTTGTATTTGCCCTTACAAATGCAGAAAAGAGTACAAATCTTGCCCTAACTGGTTTGGCTCAGTGGATAGAGCGTTGGCCTGCGGACTGAAGGGTCCCAGGTTCGATTCTGGTCACGGGCATGTACCTTGTTTAAGGGCACATCCCCAGTAGGAGGTGTGCAGGAGGCAGCTGATCGATGTTTCTTTCTCATCGATGTTTCTAACTCTCTATCCCTCTCCCTTCCTCTCTGTAAAAAATCAATAAAACATATTTAAGAAAAAAAAAGAAAAGAGTACAAATCTTAAGTGTACAGCTGAATGAATGTTCATGGTTCTTAGATGGAGAAACACATTACCAACACCCAAGCCTCCTCTATGTCCTCCTTCCTCTCTCCTTTCCCCCACCCCCACTCAAGGATACCCACTATAGAAGTTTTGCTAATAAAATAAAACCCATTCCTCAAAAAGAGTTATTCCATTCAAGATGCCCCTTCGAGGCAGAAGATCTTAGTACTATAAGATTTCTGAAAAAGTTGGGAGATTTGGGGGTCAGAGATGGTAAGCATGGCTCCATTGCTCTTCGGGTAAAGTTCAGAATCCTAACTCTGTGGTTCTACAGGTTTGTCCCTACTTAACTCCCAGGTAGCTACACCAACCTCTATTTTTAAAAAACCCAATCGGCCCCAGCTGGTTTGGCTCAGTGGACAGAGTGTTGGCCTGCGGACCAAAAGGTCCTGGATTCGATTCTGGTCAAGGGCACATGCCCAGGGTCGCGGGCTCGATCCCCAGTAGGGGGTGAGCAGGAGGCAGCCAATCAATGATTCTCTCTCATCATTGATGTTTCTATCTCTCTCTCCCTCTCCCTTCCTCTCTGAAATCAATAAAAATATATTTTAAAAAAAAGATTAAAAAACAAAACAAAACGTATACTTAACAGGCACAGATAGCACTTGCTATGTGCCACCACTGTTCTAATGCTTTAGAAACACTAGTCGATGTAATTCTCCTAATGACACCAGGTGGCAGTGCTGTTATTTTTAATTTTATTAGATTTATTGGGGTGACATTGGTTAATAAAATGATATAAGTTTCAGGTGTACAGTTCTATAATCTATCATCTGTATACTGCATTGTGTGCTCGTTCGCTCAAGATCAAGTCTTCTTCCGTCATCCCCTTTACCGTTTTCCACCTTCCCCCACCCCACTTCCCTCTGGCAACCATCCTACTGTTGTCTGTGTCTATGAGTTTTTGTTTGTCTTATTTGTTCATTTGTTGCTTTCAGTTTTATATCCCACATAGAGGTGAAATCAGGTTTTTGACTTTCTATCTGACTTATTTTGCTTAGCATATTTTCAGGATCCGTCCACGCTGCAAATGGCAGTATTTTATCTTTCTGATGGCTGAGTAGTATTTCATTGTATATACATACGTACCACATCTTTATCCAATTATCTTTCAAAGGACACTTCAGTTTTTGGTTGTTTCCATGTCTTGGTCACCGTGAATAATGCTACAATGAACATATATCTTTATGAATAAATGTTTTCAAATTTTTCAGGTAGATACCCAGAAGAGGGATTCCTGGGTCATATGGTGACTCTATTCTTAGTTTTTTGAAGAACTTCCATACTGTTTTCCAAGGTGGTTGTACCAGTTTATATTCCTACTAGCAGAGTATATGAAGGTTCCTTTTTCTCCACAACCTCTACAACACTTATTATTACTTGCGTTGTTGATAATCGCTATTTTAATAGATTTGAGGTAGTATCTCACTGTGGCTTTGATGTGCATTTCCCTAATAGCTAGTGAAGTTGAGCATCTTTTCATATATCTGCTGGCCCTGTCTATGTCTTCTTGGGAGAAGTGTCTGTTCAAGTCCTCTGTCCATTCTTTAATTGGATTGTTTGTTTTCTTTTGTTGTTGTATGAGTTCTTCATATATTTTGGATATTAACCCCTTATCAGAGGTGTTTGCAAATATCTTTTCCCATTCAGTTAGTTGCCTTTTTTGTTTTGATGGTGGTTTCTTTTGCTGTGCAGAAGCTTTTTAGTTTGATATAGTTCCATTCATTTAATTTTGCTTTTCCCTTGCCTTGGAGATTAAATTCATAAAATCATCTTTTCAGTCCAAGGTCCATAAGTTTGGTGCCAATGTTTTCTTCTATGTATTTTATTGTTTCAGGTCTTATATTTTGGTCTGTAATTCATTTCGAGTTAATTTTTGTGTATGGTGACAAATAGCAGTCAAGTTTCATTCTTTGCATGTGGCTTTCCAATTTTCCCAGCACCATTTATTGAAGAGGCTTTCTTTTCTTCATTGTATGTTTTTGGTTTCTTTGTGAAAACTTATTTCCTCATATAAATGTGGGTTTATTTCTGGGCTTTCAATTCTGTTCTGTTGGTCTGTGTGTCTGTTCTTCATGGCAGTGCTGTTATTATCCCCAAATTACAAACGGGGATACTGCAGTGCAGAGGGTTTCAGGTCCCACAGCAGGAAAGTGGGGAGCCAGGCAGATGGCTGAGCTCACATTCTCTGCCCCCTCCACCATGCAGCCTCCTGTGATTCATGTGGAGTGGCCCCTGGGGGAGCAGCCCACCTGCAGAATCTCAGGACATTACAGCCCTTGAGCTCCTCTAGCACAAGCGTGTGACTTAACTTTTTGTTTTCACTGTTTTAGGTGCATGTTAACTTTTTCTCTTAAATCTCATGTCCTATAAAGTCTTTTCTTATTCAAGACTAGTGGTCCAGTGCACGGATTCGTGCACATTGAAAGGAAATTAATTAGAAGAACTATTTTAATATCGCTATTTGCCCTTTCTCTATAATAGAAGTGTCAGAGATGAAAGAAAATTAGTAAAATGTATATGAAAATAGTGTATAAATTGATTAATAAACAATAACAACATGATATAACAACAAAGACATGATATAAAAACAACAAAAACATGATATAAAAACAACATTGATACAATGACTGATAAATTGATTAAACTTATTCTAATATTTCCCTGTATACCACATTAATAATAATAACACTTTCAGAGTGCTTGACTGATTTCCTTTGTGATGAAGTATTTACAGCTTTAACGTCACATGCTCTTTGAACTCAAGAGACGGCAACATATAACCAACCATATCCGAAAACAGGTTCAGGTAGGAATATTCCTACTCTGTCTAGAATTTGTCTTGTGATTTATTAATAGTCATCGCAAATGCTGACATCACGGGAAACTGTCTTTGAATTAATTTAAATGGGAGGCCAGTGTCAGATGGGGACAAATATTGCTCATGCGCAAGTCAATGTTTATTTTTAAATTGCTAGTGTGCGTCATATGTACCGGTCGGACGGTTGTTTGGTTGGTCACTTAGCCTTTTATATATATATAGACTAGAGGCCCGGTGCACAAAAATTTGTGCACTCGGGGGGCGGGGGGAGGCGGGTCCCCCAGCCCGGCCTGTGCCCTCTTGCAGTCTGG
>NW_005371371.1:2099783-2112887 GCF_000412655.1 Myotis brandtii
GTGAACGTTGGAGTCTGCAGCAAGCAAGCCTCCCTGCTCGCTTCAGTGCCTGGCTGCCGGCCGCCATCTTGGCTGACAGTTAATTTGCATATACTCACTGATTAGCCAATGAAAAGGGTAGCGGTCGTACGCTAATTACCATGTTTCTCTTTTATTAGTGTAGATGAATGAAAGGCATAGTGATGACAGTGGTAATAATAGCTCCTGCTTGTTGGAATCCATGCACTAAAATTATGTGTAACATCCTATGGGGTAGTGGAATTTTGCCCAATTTATAAATAAGCAGCCTGAGGCTTCAAAAGGTTAAATATCTTGGCAAGGGTTTTGGAGATAGTTTTGGTGCTAGAACGGAGGGCTTTGGCCTCAGCTGTATTTGGGGTGAGTGAGGGAGGTAGATTCAAGGGATGCAATTATGAGGCTCATTTTCTAGGGAAAATGATTTTGTGAACTCAATTTTAGAGAGGCCACATGGACAACAGAGATGAGCATGAGATTAGCTGACCTTAGATTATAATGTTGCTTTTATGGGAAACCAGATTCTTGAGATTTTTGAATGATCTTAATGGAATTTAAAACAGTTCAGTTTTACAAGTCAGTCTCCCCAATGTAGTCTACCAATAAGCTGGTGATCTGTAATGGTGTGCACATTTAGGAGTAATCTTTTACAGCTTTAATAGGATTGTGTTTGTTTTTATTTGTAGTTATTTGCTTCTAGTTTGTCATAATCAAACATTATAGTTATTGGAGAAAATGAAGAATGGTAAATGCTTTCAGTGTTTTAACTACCTAGTGAGATTGTATTACGGGTAAAGTTTTGTACAATTAAATAAATGTAAATTCACTTGAACGATAGCTCTAAAATTAAAAATGCTAACATGTATCCTGAAATTGAGGCAGTACCTGTGTTGATTTCTTGTGAGGACCAATGTGACCCAGTCAGTAAAAATCTTTTTCTAGCTGTACTTGAACTATCGATTATACTAGGGGCCCAGTGCACAAATTCGTGTACCTTGAAAGGAACTGTGGGCCATGAGGCTGCGGTGGGCACTGGGGCGGGTCTCGGCCCATCCTCCGCATCCCCACCCAGCCCCTCCCGCCATGGCCCTCCGCTCCCCTGTCTGCTGGCAGCCTTGCTCCTGCCGCCGCCGCTCCCATACGCTGACGGCACCGGCCCCGCTTGCACCCGCTGACGGCATGGAGAGATTGGGGTTGGCGCCAGCAGCAGGTATGAGCGGGGCCAGCACCATCAGGGTGTGCCCGTGGCTGCTGCCCCGATTGCCCCTCAGGAGCAGGGGAAAGTGGAGAAGCCCTCAGGGGCAATCGGGGCTGGTGCCAGGTGCCGGCAGCGGGAGCAAGAGGGGCCATTGCTGGCAGCAGGTGTGAGTGGCGGCTGCTGGCTCTGATCGCCCATCAGGAGCAGGGGGAGGTAGAGAAGCCCTGAGGGGTCATCAGGGCTAGCAGCTGCCGCTCGCACCTGCTGATGGTGCCGAGCGATCAGGGCCGGCGCCAGGTGCCAGCAGTGGGTGTGAGCGGTGGCTTTGACGCCGGCAGCAGATGCAAGTGCTGGGTGGGACTGTGGTGCACAGGAGCAAAGAATTTTCAGTAACCACCAGAGGCTCACTCTGATGATAGCGATAGGCACTCTGCCTTGGTCTGGCGCCCCCACTCACCTGCTCCACCATCCCGCCACGGCCAACGCCCTCCATGTTCCATGTTCTGTCACCTGCTGCCAACGCCTTCCATATTCCATGCGTGCCCCCTGGTGGTCAGCACACATCATAGCAACCGGTTGTTCGGTTGTTCCGCTGTTCGGTCTATTTACATATTAGGCTTTTATATAGATAGATGATTATATCCCACACTTGAAGTTAGGTAGCAGTGTGTTAACATGTAATGTACTCTTTTTTAAAGACCACAATGATGACTCAATGTATTAAAGACACCCTAACATTTCTTTTCTTTCAGCTCATATGTTAGATTTGATATAATTCGAAGGATCCTAACCAGAGTTTTTGGATGCAACATCATCATGGTGATGGGAATTACAGATGTGGATGATAAGATAATTAAAAGGGCCAATGAAGTAAGTGTTGAAGACTATGGATTGATAACTTGATTGATGAGTGTTTTTACCTCTATGTAGCAGTTTTTCTTATTTGTGTTTCACAAGTACTTTTCCCATCTAACTCTCCAGGTATGTGTGCTCTGACAGGTAATGAGAGGGATCTTTTTGTCCTGGTGAAGGAAGTTCAGGTCTATTTGACTTTGGTCCCTGAAGTCTTTAATGAATTGCCTTATTAAAGGGGGCCTCCTGACTTGAATCTGTAATCTCTTTCCTGGCCCCTCAGCCTCTGCGGTAAATACCTTACTCCCTCTTTACAGAGGGAAATTAAAAGGCTACTTTTACGCTAGCGAAATTAAGCTCGTGTGAGGTTTAATGTTATCATTTGTTAAGAGTGAACAGGTTATTTCTCTTATATCTCACATGACAGTTAAAGGAAGTTTTGGGTGTGAGCATTCTAATGAAGAATTAAATTAATAGTTATAGGAATAGTCAAGTTTACTTTCACCTCTTCTGCTTTTTATAATTAGCAACTTAATTATCTTTAAAGGGCTATAAATAATTGTTAAATTATCTAATTTTCAGAAAAAACTACATTGAGTACTTTACATTCCTGTGATTTTACAAAATTACTCCACACTCATTCCTCTACCCCCACCTCCTGGGAGGGAAGGGTGGCCTGAGGTGGAACTGATCATCAGGAGCCAATGATTTAATCAACCCTCCTAAGTAATGAAGTCCCCATATAACCCCAAAGGACAGGGCTCGGCAGCTGCAGGGCTGGTGAACCCAGGGAGGTGCTGGTGGGCGGGAGGTGAGAACTCAGAGGGTATTGGAGCTCTGCCCCTTTCCCATACCTTGCCCTATGTATCTCGTCCATCTGGTATCCTGAGTTGTGTCCTTTTAAATAAACTGGTAGTAAGTAGACTGCTTTTCTGAGTTATGTGACTCATTCTGTCAAGCCCCCAAATTGTAGTCTGTGGGTAGAAATACAAGTGGCCTGGGAACCACCATTTGCAGCTGGTGTCTGAAGTGGGGGTGGTCTTATGCGACTTATCCCCTAACTTGTGGGGTCTGTGCTAACTCCAGAAGTTGGAGGGTACCCTGTAGAGTTGGAGAATTGGAGAAGTGGTTGGTGTTGGAAAGAAAACGTTGCAGGGCCAGAAGTGAAGATTGGGCAGTGCTAGCATTTAGGGGTCAGCACCCCATCCCTGGTTCGCTATGACAGTTTGGTTTAAGCCTCCGTCAACATTCAGTTGTGCCTCTGCCCCATGTCCAAATTCCCGCCTAGGTTAGGTGTCCCTGGGGTCATGTGTCCACTTTGGTCCAGCCACTTAGTCCTTGGAGGCTGTGACATACCAAAGTGGCCAGGGGATGAGCGAAGGGCGGATCGGGGAGGGGAGATGGTGGTGGGAAGCAAGAGAGGCTGCTCTGTGTCTGCAACAGCCAACCCTGCAGCATCCTGCCAGGTGTGGCACATTATCACCCTCCACACAGGAGGAGGCAGGGTTTGAGATTGAAGTTGACCTCGCTGGCTGCATTTGGGATGGAAATGACAGAACGAAATTAGTGGCCTTTGATATAGTGAGGGGATCAATAGGGAACAGATGAATTATTCAGTAAAAACTGTTGACAGTTGAGTAACCATCTGGAGGAAAAAAATAAACCAAAGTTGGATATATGCCTCACAACCAAATTCAAGGCAGATCAGAGATTTAATATAAAAGAAATGAAACCACAAATTACTGACAGAACCTTGGGGCACTTTTTATAGCCTCATGTTGGAGAAGGCTTTTCTGTTTGTTTTCAAACCCAGAAGCTATTTGTAGGAAAAGATTGAGAAATATAAAAGATTGCTAAATATTAAAATAAAATTTTCTACATGGCCATAATGTTTATTTATTTATTTGATTGATTGATTGGTTTTAGAGAGGGAGAGGAAAGGGAAGAGAGAAGAGAGACAGACATCAATTTGTTGTTCCACTTATTTATGCATTCATCGGTTGACTCTTATAAATTATGTGCTCTAACTGGGGATCAAACCCACAACTTTGATGTATCAGGACAATGCTGTAACCAACTGAACTATCCAGCCAGGCCTACCATAAAGTTTAAAAACTGAAAAAAAACATTGAAATTCATATCAGAGATAAAATGTTAATTTCTTTTATATAAAAGTACTTTCTACAAATCAGTAAGAAAAGACCTACAACTCAATAGAAACATGGGGGGTATGGATAATTATAAATCATTTAATACAAATCGTTTGTAAACATGTGAGATGTTCAAGCTCACTGAAAATAAGAGAAGCATAAATTAAAATTACAGTGAAAAAACATTTTTTTAGCTGTCATGTCGACAATCTGGGAGTTTGCTAGCACTTTGCAGCGTAGGCACCTGCGTGCATTGCAGGTCAGGTTCAAATCAGTACACCTTCCTCGGAAGGCAGCTGGCAGGAGCTAGCAAACATTTCTGACCAGTGGCTTTACATCTAGGTCTATAGCTTAGAAATGACATGTGTTGTCATGTGTGTCTCAGTAAAAAGATGGGAAAGTAATTGGAGAGGACTGGTGAATAGTTCATGAAAAGTCTGGGATGGGACGCAGAGGACCTTAGAAAGAAGGTAGTGGCTCATCGTGCTCTGCGCGGACAGTTCTGGAACTTGGTTGTTAGAGAAGGAAGCCAGGTGCAGGCCAAGTGTGGAAGGTGCTACATTTCAAGAAGAGGATGCAAATACATGTGTGACCATGGCCATGCTCCTGAGACAACTGGTGATGGTGTTGGCCGTCTGGAGAGAGGCTCGTCCTGGGCACCCTTATGCCATTCGAGTTCCCTGGGAGTGGGTTTCCTTTGCAGAAAACAGAAATTACAGATGAATAGCCCTGGCCGGTGTGGCCTCTTGGTTGTGTGTCATCCTGTACACGAAAAGGTCACTGGTTCAATTCCCGGTCAGGGCACATGCCTGGGTTGCCGGCTCAATCCCTGGTAGGGGGCGTGCAGGAGGCAGCCGATTGATGTTGCACTCTCATGTCGTCGTTTCTTTCTCTCCCTCTCCATTCCTCTGTCTCCAAAAATCAATTTAAATATATATATATTTAAAAAATTACAGATGAATAAATACAAGCAATTTGCTGACCATTAGGTCCAAAATTGCATAGTATTAAAAGCTTCTAAAGTGAAAGCTAACACTGAAGTTTTAGCTTTTTTATTTGTTTGGCCTTTTGTCTTCTGGATATAAATAAGTTAACTTTTTTTTTAGGAGGTCAGCTTTGCCACAAAGCTGTGCCATAGGAAAAGGACTAATATGTACTGATCACTAGCTGTGTCTGGGTGCTAGGTGTTTTGTCTCTTTAATAATGATATTAATGTAGTTTTTTCCATTCACAGTGGTGACTTTCTCATTGCATCCTCATAGCAATCTAAAGACCATTAGCTGGGATTTTCTTAGTGTTGCAAAGATAGCCGAAGGCACCGAGGTTTATTGTCTTGCTCAAGACAACACAGAAGACACTTGGGCAGCAACACTTTGTCCACCAGATTCCTTTCTTCAGTAAATGTTCACTGGTTGCAGTTTTTAGGGTGATTGCTATTTTAGGGTCCTGGGCTGGTAAGAACGTGGATTTAGGGTGTTGTTTCACTTGAGAAAGTTTCTTAATACTCCAGAGCTGAAATCTCTCCCCCATAAAATGGGAGCTCTATTTCTCAGGGATGGGGAGGAGCAGGGGAGAGGAGGATCCAGCCTGGAACAGATGCTGGGTGAGTTCCAGTGGCTCCTGGGTCACTTCACAGGCTCAACAGTTATGAAGCTGCATTTAGTTTCATAACTTCACAGTGTGTCGTGCTTCTGTCCTGGGAGTGTTTTTCGGCTGAAAAGTAAGGAATACTTTTGTAAACCTAGTTTTGTGTGCCAGCCCCCTCTAGATCTGGGGCTGCAGGTACCTGCCCCCATATGCCGTACGTTCAGAATTCGATGTCCATTTGTGGGGGCGGGGGGGGGGGATTGCCCGTCCCCAGGAGCCCAGCTATGGCCCTGTGGGATTGAACACCCGTCACAATCCCTATTTTCATATGCTGTATTGCTTTCAAATATTTCTTAGAGAATTTCTCTGCGATATATTTTTAGCCTGTTTACTTTTGCCTCCTGAGGCGTAAGGTATAAGATAGGAACTCAAGTTTCTGGTTATTATGTACAGTAGATTGATCTGGCTTATCCTTATTCTAGAAAAACAGAGGCACCCTGGCTGGTGTGTCTCAGTTGGTTGGGCGTTGTCCTGTGCACCAACAGGTTGCTGATTCAATTCCCAGTCAGGGCACATACCTGGGTTGCGGGGATCCCCGTAGGGGGCATGCGGGAGGCGGCTGATTGATGTTTCTCTTTCTCTCACCCTTCCTCCCTCTCTCTCTAAAAATCAATAAAAATAAAAATATGTTTTAAAAAACAGGCTTAGTTTTTGTTTTGAAAATTATATAACGGAAATCATCACATTGTTTATTTCTTTTTTCTCTCTAACCTGAATACAGGGTCAACAAACCTTTTTGAGTAGCTAAGCTACTAGAATAAGTTTGATACCTAAAATTAAATGCCCTTTTTGTGAGCAGGCATGTCAAACTGAGGCCCAGCCACGACGGGCCATGCGGCCCAGCCCTCCCAGCTGTGGGAGCCGGTGGAGCCCATGTGTGGCTCTGCTGTGAATACTCCGGATTGCCTAATAGGCTCACCTAATCTTCTTGCAGATGAAGATATCACCTGCTTCTCTTGCCAACCTTTATGAAGAAGATTTTAAACAAGATATGGCAGCCTTGAAGGTAAAGTAGGGTGTTGCTTTCTGCCATGAAGATAAGAAGCTTGAACAGTGAAAGCCGGTTTTGGCTGACTTGCTTTTGAACTATGGAAACAGTTATCTCTCCTTTGCTTTCTTTCAGGTTCTCCCACCCACAGTATACTTGAGAGTAACTGAAAATATTCCTCAGATCATTTCTTTCATTGAAGGAATAATTGCTAATGGGCATGCTTATTCAACAGCAAGAGGTGGGGCTATTTTATAAACACTAATTGTTGGTAACATTGATGGGACTTTGAGAAACTGGACACATTCTTATGAGTTGTTGGAGCGTGCCAGATGTTTTACTGTCTCTCTCAATATGATTCCTACAGTGAAAATGTGAGGTTTTCTTATGGTTATTGTCTTTGCATAAATGGCTGCATCAGTTCTTTTTGTTGTTGTTAATCCTCACCCGAGGATATTTTTTCCATTGATTTTTAGACAGAGTGGAAAGGAGGGGGAGACACACACACACACACACACACACACACACACACACACACAGATTGGTTGCCTTCCGCATGCAACTGAGTCTGCAACCGAGGTACGTGCCCTTGACCAGAATCAAACCCGGGACCCTTCAGTCACTCTATTCACTGAGCCAAACCAGCTAGGATGCATCAATTCTTTTAAAAAATATTTCCACGGTTACAGGAAGAGATGACCAACTGGAGAGCTAGTCTAGACAAGGCAAATATGGCATGATGCTAACAATGTTGTACTAGATGTAGGTGTGCAGGTGTCCTTTGAGTCTTCTTTCAACTTTGTTCACATTTTTCATAGCAAACAGTTGAGGACAATGGCGGCACCTCAAAAGGTCCACCCCCTTGTGGAAGACTGGCCCTCAGACTGTCATCTCCTTGGATGGGCAGTTGTCTTTTTGATGGACCAGTGAACATCCTGACACTTTAGGCCCTGCACACTTCAACATACGTCTCTGAATAAAAGACGTCACCCTATGTAACCCCAGTGTCATGATCAGAGCTGAGCTGCTGGACAGTTCCCTAATAGCATGCCCTGTCCTCTGCATATTCACACTTACCCTGCTGTCTCCCACCTCGCACATCCTCATCTAACTCAGGTTCTTTCGTGGTCCTACCTGAGGACATAAGCTACTTGGCAGGGGCCCCTGGCCCCTGGAAACGTGTGTTGCCTTTCTCAGTAGCCTATGCACGTGGTTGTGTCCTGTCCCTTTAAGACAGTCCCCACTTTGTTCCCCTCATTACGGGCTCGTTGAAGAGACTGACCAGGCCAGTTGTCTTCGGAACACCCGTCTTCTGGATGTGTGTGACCACTTCCTGTTGTAGAGCTTCATTGGTTTAGGAGCTGCTGCTTTTCGGTTGGTGGTTTCAGGGAAAGACTGGCAGCCTGGCGTTTTGCTGCTTCTACGATTCAGCATTGTTTTCAGCCATATCTCTTCCTTTCCAGTCATTCTTCCCAGATCTAAATCCTCCTTTCTCTCTCCCAGGAAGTTTTCTTTACTGCCCGTAGCCGAAACGCACCTTCTCAGCTGTGATATCCGTACTGTACCACTTGGTAGCCAATCATATGCTGCCTCCGCTTGCTGTTCACGTATTCACATTTTGTCAGTTCTTGGACCAGGAAAACCTTTTGCTTTTCGCAAATAACCCATTAGAGAACCTAGCTGGGGGTTGGCAGCATTCAGGTACTGCAATACTTGTTGCAAGTCAGTAACAAAGTGGAAAGCATGATCATGGACATGATTCATAGGGATTATTGGCCTGTGAGCACCTTTCTTTCATGGTCCTACCTGAGGGCATAAGCTACATGGCAGGGGCCCCTGGTCCCTGGAAATGTTGTTGCCTTTCTCAATAGCCTGTGCATACAGGCTTGCAGTCTTTTACTTTATCTTGTTTGCTATGTTTAGATTTTATTTCCAAGAAAAACTTGTTTTAAAGGGCTTAGGTGACTGAACTGGAATTGTTTCCAGAAATACAGGAATTGTTTTCCTGCTGTCATATAACGTGAAATAAGACACATCAGCCAGCTAAACTGATTAATGTTCATGCACTGCTCAGAGATTCCCATCCAAGCATACTTTAGGAGTAAATGCTGTTTGTTTTATTACTATGCTTTATGGTAAATTTTAATTATGATAAACATAATTAATTTAAAATAAATTTCACTTACTGAAACTCCATTCATTTGGACTTTGTGACAGTTTCACAAAGCTTGGTTGTAATTTGATCTTTGCACTATTTGTGAAGAAAGAATTTGTTCAGCAAATGGATGCCATAAATAGAGGTCTGAAGAAAATGTTTCATCCATTAAAGGGAACAGTTTCTTTCTGTTTTAAAGCATTTTCAAGTGCCGTTTACATTCTAACTTACCCCACAGTACTTCTCCCATTTTCACCAGTTTATCCCAGCTCGTAGTTGGAGCTCAGGAACAAGCTCTGAGTGAAGGTCGGGGACTCTGAGTTGTCTGGGGTCTCTGTTTCCTGGCGGCCCCCGCGTGCTCAGGTCAGGACTGACTCCCGGCGGGAGCTCCAGCTCCGATAACCCCTCCCCTGCGCGGCTGGACATGCAAGGGCTGGCCCTGGCTCTGCAGTGACCTAGCGGAAGATCACCTTGCACCCTCAGTCTAAAAACGTGGACCGGATGCACTTCGGTGGAAGGACAGCTACGGGAGGCTTGAGTGCAGCGATGTTTGTAACCTAAGTAAAAAGACAGCCGTGGAGGGTATCCGGTTAGGAAAGGGTTTCTTTGCTGATCGCTGTGTAACATGAAGCCCAGAGCTGAACGCAGGCCAATGGTAACACTCACTTTTCCTTTTTCTTGTTAAAAAGAATTGCGTCAGCATTTGACACAGAACTTACTCCTTTGTATTCACTTTTACATCCAGACATTCATGATGTGTCCAAATGCATGTTTTTAAAAAACAGTGCTGGTGGTGTTAATTTTGATTTTAAAATATAGTACAGGAGGCCAAATGAGGGCCAGATGCCATATTCTATGTTTAAGTTCTAATCACTTGTTAGCTGTTAAGCTCATATAGATGTTGACATTTAAGACTGAGAAATGAAATTATTACCTTTATAAAACAGGCAATGTCTACTTTGATCTGCAGTCGAGAGGCGACAAGTATGGCAAGCTCGTTGGTGTGGCTCCTGGTCCTGTTGCAGAGCCAGGTGGGTGGACCCCGGCGTCCTGTCCCGGCTTCCGGGGGCTGACGCACAGACTCAGCTTCTCTTTCCCAGTGCTCAGTTGAGACCCCCACGCTCTCAGAGGTGGTGCCAGACAGCTGATCACAGCTGTGTTTTATTTTATTTTTTAAAATATATTTTTATTGATTTCAGAGAGGAAGGGAAAGGAAGAGAGAGATAGAAACACCAATGATGAGAGAGAATCATCAATCGGCTGCCTCCTGCATGCCCCACACTGGGGATTGAGCCTGCAAACCAGGCATGTGCCCTGACCAGGAATCGAACCATGACCTCCTTGTTCATAGGTCAATGCTTAACCATTGAGCCATGCTGGCCAGGGATCACAGCTGTGTTTTAAATTTGATTCTGGTCCTAGCTGGTTTGGCTCAGTGGATAGAGCGTCAGCCTGCGGACTGAAAGGTCCTGGGTTCGATTCCGGTCAAGGGCACATGCTCGGGTTGCGGGCTCGATCCCCAGTGGGGATCATGCAGGAGGCAGCCAATCAATGATTCTCTCAATATATTAAATAAATAAATAAATTTGATTCTGTTTTTTTAAATAGAGAGAACTTGTAGAGTATAAACGTCACACAGCATATGACACGTCCCTCCCCTCTCCTGCCTGGGCCTCCAGCTCTCCCTGGAGAAGGCACCTTCGCCCATTCTCATGGCTCCTTTCAGAGATGGTCCCCGCATGTGAAACATGCATGTAAGCTTTCTTCATGTCTGTTCATGGCTCGATAGCTCATTTCTTTTTAGCAGTGAATAATATCCCATTATCTGATGTACCACAGTTTACTTATCCACTCACCTACTGAAGATCTTGTTTCCAAGTTTTGGAATGTAAAGAGAGCCCAGAACTGGCTCATTGTACAGACTTCAACAATAACCTAACCTTTCTCTTTTGAGTCTCTTTACTCTTTGAACGTGATTGGCATTCTGGTAATTCTCCTTTTCGCTCTATATGATTTTTTGGGGGGAAAGTTACTCAAACGTAGTTACTGATAGCACAGCTGTCTTAGGAGACAGACTGCAGAAGAATGAGCGCGCTCAGTTCAGGACACCCCTCAGAAAGCAGCATCACCGTGCGTGTTTGAAATCTCAACTCATTCATTATTCAACTCACTGAAACCGGCCTCATGCTGACAGACCTCATGCTACTGGCATATTTTAGGTGAAAGTGTTTAGTGGTCTTTCCAGCCGTCAGGTGGGGGGAAGAGGAAAACATGAATGAGGAATGTGAGGTTACTTATAAGAAGGAACAGACTCTTTGGAAAGTGCTTTAGTTTTGTGACTTTGGGTTGGTTTGTTCATTCTAAGTTCTCAACCCTGTTGATCAAACACTTTTAATTGGCAGGTGATTCGGACAAGCGGCATGCCAGCGACTTTGCCCTGTGGAAGGCAGCCAAGCCCCAGGAGATCTTCTGGCCCTCTCCTTGGGGAAACGGAAGACCTGGCTGGCATATCGAATGTTCTACCATCTCAAGGTAAGGTTTTCCTGGATTCTTCCCGTCGGTGTTGATGTGAAAGCTCTAGCAATGCCTGAGTTGGCCAGTAGAGGGCGCAGACAGGACAAGTTTGGTCTCCGCACCAATGCAGACAAAGCAAGGAGTTTGGAGGAAAGCTTAACATTCAGAGGGGACTGGCTGTAAGAAGGGAAACAAAACAAAAACATGGCTTATTCATCTTTGCATCAGCACTTTTCTTTTCAGTAGGAAAGCCTGCTTTACGGTTCAGGTTTTGATTTCCCATCTCCTACAAGCCGGCTCCAGGTTGCCTTCATCTCTCTGCCGAGGTGGGTTTAGGGAACACCAACCCTCCACTGAGGGCCTGGGTGAGGGCTGAGCCCCTCAGGGACGGGGCACCGAACCACCTTTCTCCTGCCGCTCTCTCAGTCCACAGACCCTCACCCCAAAGCTGGATCAGAACCCATCGAGCGTTATCCCCAGGTTCTGTGTGTCTGTCTCCTCAGACTTCCATCAGCCCTTTCTCAGGACGCTTCTGTCCTGGGATCTCCATAAACACAGGTCCTCCGTGACCCTGACCCCTCCAGCAGCCTCCTTTTTGTTTGCTTCTATCACCATCTACATGTGACCTGCTCCTGCCTGGCTTTCATCCCAGCGTCCCACTGACTCTGGTCTCCTGAGGGCACCAGTGACCAGGTCACTGACAGGCAGCCTGATGCCCTCCTTTTCCCTTGGCCCCTGGGAAACAACTCTCTGCTGGTTTTGGCATCTCTGCTGGGGCCTCCTCCTCCTCCTGCTTGATCACCTCTGCAGACTGTTCCTTTGGTACTCCCCACGCTTCTGCCCATGGCCACATGCCCCTTTTCATGTGTGTGTGTGTGTATGTGAGAGAGAGAGAGAGAGAGAGAGAGAGAGAGAGAGAGAGAAGGTGGCATACCACATGTGCTGTCCTCTTCTGTCTCTCTTCACTTAGCAGTCTGTCCTGGGAATTCCCTTGTGTCAGTTTGCTGAGCTCTTCGTCATTTGTCTCTCGGCTCCTAAGTGCTGCTGTATTGTGTGGCTTACCCATTGTTCATTTAGCTAGTACCCTATGGAGGAGCATTTAGGTGTTCCAATACTTTGCTCTTACAAATACCTGCAGTGAATAACCTGGTGTATGTATTTCCTGTTTGTGGAGGTGAGGGGTTTTCAAGTATCATATTAACTCAGATTTTATTATATTTGATGTGTTTTAGTTCATTGCAGATATTTATTATAATATTTTTTTGCAGTGGAGTTATAAGTTTTTAAAATTAGAAACATAAAGTATGCTTAAGGTGAGCATTTCAAACTACTAGCTACACCAAAAATTTTCAGATCAGCCAACCCAGTCACCCTCAATTGGTTGTTGTATGTGGTGCTGTTTTCTGGCTGGGTATAGCAGTGGTAACTATCTACACTAATAAAAGAGAAACATGGTAATTAGCGTACGACCGCTACCCTTCCCATTGGCTAATCAGCATATCCTTATGCAAATTAACTGTCAACCAAGATGGCGGCCGGCAGCCAGGCAGCTGGAAGCGAACATGAGGCTTCCTTGCTTCAGTGA
>NW_005371371.1:2115728-2141296 GCF_000412655.1 Myotis brandtii
AGCAGGTGGTCATCCCCCAAGGGGTCCCAGACTGCAAGAGGGCACAGGCCGGGCTGAGGGACCCCCCTCCAGTGCACATATTTTTGTGCACCGGGCCTCTACTCTTATCTATATATATAAAAGCCTAAGTGACCATCCAACCGTTTGACTGCTTGACCCGTAGCTATGATGCGCACTGACCACTGGGGGCGGACACTCAACGCAGGAGCTGCCGAGCTGCGGTGACTTGGCAGCTGCGGTTCTCTGGTGACACACCCGGAACCAGAGAGGAGGGAGCTCGATTCTGGGGTGTGTCACCTGAGAACCACCCTCTTGCAATCTGGAACCCCTTGGGGGATGTCAGAGAACTGGTTTCGGCCTGATCCCCGCAGGCCAGGCTGAGGGACCCCCCACCAGTGCACGAATCTGTGCACTGGGCCTCTAGTCTCCTGTAATAGAGCACTGTGCCCCATGCACTGTGCCCCATGTACTGTGCCCCATGTACTGTGCCCCGCTCTCTCAGTCCACAGACCCTAGTTTCCTTTTGAGCCCCACGTAGGTTTACCCCACCTCCCAAATGGAAAAGCCTTGTCCTCCAAAACCCGTCCATCCACATTTTGTTCATTCTAGTTAAGACTTAGCAGGCAGTCTCCCTTTCCACCACATCCCCCCGCAGCCCTGACCTTTGATGACTTCAACATGGCCCATCTAGAAACACATCCAGGCATTCCTGAAACGTCAAACTCTCATGTTACTATGAAGCATGGGCCCAACTTTTCATCAAAAACAATTATGTCCATCTCACAGTCATACATTAATACAGAACTACTTATGTATTTATAAATACTTGTTGGTTTAATAGCAATGTGGAGTATACATTGGATTGTAAAAAAGTATTTAGTTTTAGATTCAATTAGTTACTGTAAAGCTGGTAGAAAGCATTTAATAAATTTCAAATCTAATGTTACCATTAAATATTTCATTTTGTTGAAATCTAAATAATGAAAATAGACATTGTATTCCTTTTTAGCTGTCTCTTATTTTAAAATAGGTCTAATGTACAGACATGAATAGAGACTAATATAATGAATACCTCAGATCCACAGTTTAGCTTTATTAAATCTTAACATCGTCATATTTGCTTCAGATCTTAAACTGAATCACTCATTACAAATGAGGCCCCTTATGCTCTCCTACCCAATCTGCGCCCTCCCACCTCACACTCTTCTTCAGAGCATTTGAATTTCAAGGACTGTAATAGATTCTCTAAAATCCATCACTGAGAATGTACAGTAACAGACAACCCACTCAGCCAGCACCACTTAGCTAAATGCGACGGTACATTGCGGGTTCTTCTGGAGCCCAGGAGCCAGTGGGAGAAGGTCAACCTTCAGCAGGAATGGACTCAGCGAGGCTGTGGCATCTTTGAAAATGTCTATTTTGAACCATTTTTAGGAAAATTCACGATGGTCTGCATTCCAGCCTCGCTGTGTGCTGGGGCAGTTGGTCTCACCACCCCAGCCCCCACAAACCAGCATTTCCACTGTGCTGACTGTTGAGTTTTTCATCGATTTTTGCACTTTCAATGTCTTCTGAAGCAGCGCTAGTGAACCTGGATTGTTCACACTGGTACAGGTTTCGCAGGTGGTCTGGTGAGAGTTTCCAGGCCGAGTGGTCGGGCCAGCTGCCGCACTGTCCCATCAGCCGCACAGCTTTGGTGTGCAGTTTGTAGGACATGAGGTTTTCCAGGATGTATAGCACAGCATTAGAGTGGAAGTGCCAATAGCTGACGTGCACTGATTTGAATTCTATAACCTTGTTTGTCAAATATAACAGGTAAGTAGTTAAATTTTCAAAAGCCAAATTAAAAATTCTCTTTATTTTATAGTCCTATCTCTTGTTAAAGGTGGAAAACCACTAAATTTTACCTATTGAAAGTAAGAAAAGGTAATTTTGTAAGTTTTTTAAAAAAACCATACCTCTGGAGCAAAGAGAATTAAATTTTTTCACTAGGAGGAAAAGCTATTAGGGATTTTTATGAATTGTCTTTAGTAGGAGGAAAAGCTATGGATGAGGGATTTTATGAAGTAAAAACAAAATTATGGTTTCCATTTGCATCAGTTAAGCTTTCACACGCATTGATTTAAAATTGAGATCCATTTATTTTATTCCTTGCACAAAGGCTGGAAGGGTTAGATATAAGATGAGGGTTGGAGAAATACGCTGTTTGATTGAATTAATTCACGGCTCTGTGCTGTGTCTTGCAGTTTGGTGTTTGGAAGTCAACTGGACATCCACTCGGGTGGCATAGACCTAGCTTTCCCGCATCATGAGAATGAAATCGCACAGTGTGAGGTCTTCCATCAGTGCCAGCAATGGGGAAATTACTTCCTGCATTCTGGTAAGTAATGACCTCAGAGGAATTGTTCTATTTCAGTCCTGCCGTTTTATCTTTTATTGACAAAACAGTTACATTTGGAAATACATAGATCAGCGAAAATAGGTCAAGAAGTGGAGCTGTCTCCTAAATTGTTTTTGAATTTCAGTCAGTTGGACATGAACTTCCTTGAATGGGAATGAGTCTGCCTTTTGGGAACTGAAATATGAATGACAAGAATATGGAAAAGGCTTTACAGTGCTGTTCTATATAAGTTTCCTTCTAATAAAACTATTGAGGGTTTTAAGTAGTATGATGTAATCATTATTAGGAATATGCCAACTTTGAGCTATAATATTGTCACCATCCTCTAATACCACTGCCTCTCATTTCACTGTTCAAAAACCACAGTTGGCTAACACCAGCCATCTGTTCTCAGGAGCAGATTGTGACACATGCGTTGGAATTCCCTTTGATGCCTGGGAAGATTCCTATGTCCAAATTTTGACAAAGGTCGTGGGGCAATGTCAAATTGGTCCATTGCTTTTTGGAATGACAGCTTAGGTATTTGGTATTTGGCAGTGATAGGGTTGGGAGCTGCAGATAATCAGCATCTGAAACACAGTGCATTAACAAATACCATTTCTTTAAGTCCTTGAATTAAGGAAGCTAGGTTATTCCAGTGAAATATATAGAGATGCTCATTTTACAATGTGCCGTCGGCTGCTTAAAGTCTGGAGTAAGGGTTCACTTGGGTTTTCTTCATGGCAGCGAACTGATGAGGCTGCACGTACCGCAGTGTCTCCTTTATTCTTGAGCTGTCCTGGGTGGCACTCCCACCTCGCTGTGTCCCCCAGGTGCCCGGGAACCAGCATCTCTATTCTCTGCAGTGACCAGCTCGTTTCTGACTGCCTCACAGTTGTCCGAAAAGAAACAGAACTGGCCGAACAGCTGTGGACAGCATATGGGCTGTTTGCCCTCTAGTATCCCACTTTGTGCCCCTGCATAGAACTCAACAGTAGCCAAATCTACTTTATTTCTGCCAGCGAAGGGCCTTGCTGGGCAGATTCCCTAAATAGAAGGGCAAAAGCCTGATGATCCTGGTTCCATGTTTCCCTTCCACTGTGTTAACTGTCTGAGAAGTCAGAGCATGATCCCTCCACAGACACTGCGTCAGTTAATGCTCATGAGGAGTGACGGTTTGCTCTGGACACTATGAAGTGCAGGTGCCCTTCAGTGAACCGTGGGTCTAGGAGTCAGTACTAACACTTCTTCATGCTCTCAGCTAATGACAGGTGTTTGGTGGCCATAAAACAGCAGGTCTTGTTTACCTTTACTAGTAAGTGTGGGAATGGGAAAGAAAGGGGTTTTGTTGCTGTGTTTTGTTGTGACTTTTACCATCTGTTAAGGCACTCTACGCTTCTCCATCACATTCACACCTGTCCTGGAGAAAGAAACAGCAGTGCCTCCTGACACACAGGAGAATGAATCTGGCCCTTTACATACTGGGGGTGAAGTAATACCAAGGTCTTGATAAGTCTGTGAAATTCAGTTGCAACAGAAAATCTAATTGCTCTCAGAGACCTGCAAGCCCCACTCTGCAATTCTGAACATCTGTAAGCAGCTTTTATTGCCGGGTGGGTGCCTGGTTTGCAAAACCAGAGATTTGTCATTTCTTCAGGTGTTGAGTCGGTTAAAGCGTCGTTTCTAAGTTACAGGAAAGGGGTAGAGTGTGCACTGTTTCTGAGTGTCACAGTCCATCTGTTCCTGTCTGAGTTCTGACTCAGCAGTGGTTCCTGTCCATTGCCCACTGTGGGCTGGGTGTACCCGACGCCCTTGAACTGGCACAGCTGTGGGATCCATCTTCCTGGAGGGTTGACGGTGGGTGATTTGGGGAAATCTTCTATCCACATGTACATGGGTGTTTGCATATTGGAGAGGGCAGCACTTACGGTTTCCTTTCAGTTACCTGGGCAGCTGCAGTCGGAGCCCTGTGCTCAGGCACCTGCTGGAGAAGCACCCACTTTACCTCCTTCCCCTGTACAGATGGGACGGAGCAGTCCTTCTCTTCCCCCCAATGCAGAGTGAATGACTGTGTGTGTTTTTTCTCCTCAGGACATTTGCATGTAAAAGGCAAAGAAGAAAAAATGTCCAAATCACTGAAAAACTACATCACTATTAAGGTAATGTGCTTTTCTGTGTTGCTGCCAGCTTGCTGAACCTTGTTAAACCAGCTGGGACTAAATACTCTTTTTTTTTTTTTTCTGAAAAGTGCTGCTCTCTCCAGTATGCAAACACCCATGTACATGTGGATAGAAGTTTTCCCGAAATCGCCCACCGTCAACCCTCCAGGAACCTTGTATATGTGACCCCACAGCTCTGATTCCCAGTTTCCCTGGCTCCCCTTTCCCCATGGCCCTAAGGGGCTACTCCTACTTCCGGGTCTAAATACTCTTTTTTTCATTTTCTTTTTATTGATTTCAGAGAGGGAGAGAGAGAGATAGAAACATCAGTGATGAGAATCACTGACTGGCTGCCTCCTGCACGCCCCCAACTGGGGACCAAGCCCGCAACCTGGG
The DNA here is from genome assembly GCF_000412655.1 of Myotis brandtii. Lineage (NCBI taxonomy): Eukaryota > Metazoa > Chordata > Mammalia > Chiroptera > Vespertilionidae > Myotis > Myotis brandtii. The sequence goes on from NW_005371371.1 coordinate 2,120,664, forward strand.
CATGTGGCCCTGACCAGAATCGAACCTGGGACCCTTCATTCCACAGTCTGACGCTCTATCCACTGAGCCAAATAAGCTGGGGTTAAATACTCTTTTTTTTTTTGTTTTTTTCTGAAAAGTGCACAGTGGTATTTCTCTATTTCCTGTTCTCTCTTCTTGTGTGGCTCTCCACTGTTTTCTGTTGGCTTTTTAAAAAAGATTTCTTTTATTGATATTTAGGGAGAAAGGGAGAGGGAGAGAGGGAAACATTAATCAGCAGCCTCTTGCACGCCCTGTACTGGGGATTGAGCCTGCAACCTGGGCATGTGCCCTAACCAGGAATCATACCAGCAACCCTTCAGTGCACGGGTGGACGCCCAACCGAGCCACACCAGTCAGGGCTCTGTTGGCTTTAGTGGTGGACTTCTTCCTCCCCTTTTTGTTTTTAATGATTTTATCTTTTGAATTACATTTGCTGGATTCCTTCCCCCGTTTTTGTCCCTCTGTTCCATCACCAGCCCCCTCCTATCTAGTGTAGTTTTGGGTTTGTTTGTTTGATTGACTGATTTTGGCTTTTTGCTGGCTTCTTACCCTTCCTGGAAATTTTCATTGTGTTGTAGAAATGCAGACTGAAGTGTGAATTTTCCGTATGAATGGCAATCGAGGGCACTAATAGAATACTTAAACACAGCTTGATCCTCCCTTGTCTTGGGGTCTATAATGCCCAATTTAGTTGACAAGGATAGTAAACAGCCCTTCATCACCTAAATACCAACCACTGAAGCTATTCCCACCAGATTTATAATAAACCAAAAGGGGTGTGCTCCTCAAAAATAGTCTTTATGTATTTTACATAAATAGAAATGTCTAATATTATCTTATATAAACTTTCAAACATACAGAAAAGTTAAAAGAAATACTTATGTACTCACCATGTAGACTTAAGAGTTTAGTATTTGTGTGTGTGTTATTGTCCTGAACCATTAGAAAATACATGTAGACATCATGAGAATTCTTTTCTGCATGCAACTCTTAAAAATAAGGATGCTTTCCTACGTAACCTAAACACCTAAAAAGTTAGCAATTTCTTTTCTGTTTTTTTTATATCACCATTTATCCCCCCATACCCTCTTCCACCTCCACCCATCCCCCTCCTTCCTAAGCAATAATTTCTTAACAATACCAATTATCTAACCCGTATTTTGATTTCTGCATTTATCCCAGTGTCTTTTACAGCTTTATTTTTCAACCAGGATCCAATCAAGGTTTATGCACTGCATTTGAATGTTGTATCATAGGCTTTTAAAAAAATTGTTTTTAATAGTGGTAAAAAACACTTTATGTAAAATCTACACGTTAACCGTGTTTATGTGTACAGTTCAGTAGTGTATTATGCTCACATGGCTGTGTGACAGATCTCCAGAACTTTTCCATCTTGCGAAACTGAAATTCTGCACCCAGTGAACATGCCCCCCTTTCCCCTCCCCTGCCCCCACCATTCTACTTTCCGTTTCCATGACTGACCGCTCTGGGCACCTCATATAAGTGGGATCATACAGTGTTTGTCATTTGTGACTGGCTGATTTCACTTAGCATAATGTCCTCAAGGTTCATCTGTGTTGTAGAGTATGACAGGATTTGCTTATTTTTTAAGGCTGTTCTGTTTAGGCTTCTACTCTACAACGGTCTCTCTACTTTTATTTTCCCTCTGGCATTGACTTTTTGAAGAAACCAGGCTATTTTTTCTGAACACCCCACATCTGGAATTTGCCTGTTGCTTTGTGGTGTCATTTAACTTGTTCTTCTAGCTCCTGTATTTCCTGTAACTGGAAGTGAGACCTCAAGGCTGATTCCATTTAGGTCAAACCTGCTTGGCGGAAACACTCCATCAGTGGTGCTGTGGACTTCCTCTGGGGCCACAGCGTCAGACTGTGGGACCCAGTGATGATAAATTTGACTGCTTGGCTAGGGGATGGCCACAATGTCTGCTGTAGAGATGTTTGTTTCCTTTTTGTGAATATCGAGAACCTGCGAGATAACATCATGTCAGTATCTTGTTCCCAACAGCCTTCTGCCCTGCAGGTTTGGCATCCTTGGTGCGCTCCACCTTGGTGCTCCTTTCATTGATTCTTGCAGTTGTGCTGGTCTCATTCTGTTGCTTCTTTACATTTACTAGTTAGCATTCCCCTTTAAAGAAAGGGTTTTTGTCTGTCTTTCTCTGTTTCTTTTCAGTGTCACTACAGCCCTAAGGATTTACTTTGTGTATTATCAACTCAGTCTTTATCCTTTTGGTGCTGAAATTATCCCACATTTGGACAGGGAGGGCTCCTGTGTCCTGGGCTCATGTCTCGCCTGCATCCTTGCTTTCGGCCCTGTTCACCTTTGCATCCTCCCAGACCGGCCATTTCTCCGAGGTGCCTCGCTGCCTTTGTGGGGAAATGGAACTTTGAACCGAGATCTGAGCACCTAGTGTGTTTATTGCTGCTGGAGTGCAAATATCTCTGAGATACTGCTTTTGTTTCCTTTGGATTTATACCCAGAAGCGGAATTGCTAGATTATATGGTAGATCAAGTTTTAGGGTTTTTTTGAGAATGATAATTTTTGTGTATGCAACTATTGAGCTAAATCTTTTTTTTTTTTTATTCTTGACAGTGTTTCTAGCAGGTGAGACCTTGTCTAACCTACTCATGTGCCCAGGTGTCCCCTTAGTGTAAGTCCCTGCACCAAAGCCAGCACGTAGCCAGAGCAGATGCTCCAGCCTGGGCTACTTTCTAAACAGCGTCCTTAAGCCCCCCGTAAAGCCCCCCTCCCCCTCCCCCATGAGCCTGGTGAGGGGTCCAGGCCAGGTGTTTCCTCCCAGCTGTTGCATGCTGGTTGCTGTTGCCGAGGGAAGGCCAGAGATACCATTGGACAGAAAGGGGTGGACAGGTGTGCAGAAGGGCTGAGAACGTCTCCTTTAACTCTCTGAGGATTCAAACACTCCTCTCGGAGCCCGTTTCCCTCGGTGCTCAGCATTGGTCAGTCGGTGGCACGGTCACTGTGGGTGGCCTGGTCGGGCCAAGCAGAGCCCTAGTGTCTTTCCTGGGGCCACACTGGAACCCGTCGTGAGGTTCGGTTCCCCGCCTTCCTCCCTCACCCCATGTCTTATCCCTTTAAAATCATGCAGAACTTTCCACTGACCACCAGAGAGAGAGGCTTTGTTGAACATGGTGCTGTCTTAATGATTTCTGATACGTTTCCCCATGTTATCCTTTCTGATATGGAAATTTTCACTTCTTTATGCAGACATTGTGGAAATAACCGAGAGGATGATACCAATTGGGCTTTTATTTTATGTTTACTTTTTTTCTTTTAATCCTCACCCAAGGATATTTTTCCATTGATTTTTAGAGAGAGTGGAAGAGAGAGGGAAAGACAGAGAGAAAGAAAAACATCGATGTGAAAGAAACATTGATTGGTTGCCTCCTACATGCACCCTGACCAGACCCCGGGCCGGGGAGGAGCCTGCAACCGAGGTATGTGCCCTTGACCAGAATCGAAACCGGCGCCCTTTGGTCTGCAGGCCGATGCTCTAGCCTTGGAGCAAAACTGGCCAGAGCTATTTTACGTTTACTTTTATCAGAGGCAGGATGGTTTATTCTTTGAGAAACATACCTGCTTCAAGTTCAGTGTCACCGGAGAGAATGACCTGGGCATGGATGTTGCTTGTTCTGACGTTACCACAGCCAAGCTTTCTGGACTGTCTCCTTCCTGCTCCTGGGAGCCTGTCCCTCTCACTCAGCCAGGAGCTGTGCGTGCCTCCTCCTCCCTGTGTCCCTTCCTGAGCACAGATTCTCTGTGGTTCCCAGGCTGCTGGGTGGCCTCTGGTGGTGGCCGTCCTCTCATGACGAGGGTGAGAAAACGGTGCCGTGGTGAAGGCTCCCGGGCCATCAGCAGAGCGGACTCCCGATGCGCCTGGTGGAGCGGGACTCCAGGCAGACAGGCCTCTCCTCTCGGCCTTTCCCACAGACGCTGGGACTGAATGTGGACAGTCAGCAGGGAAATTGCAGGGAAAGTGCTAAGAGTTTGAAGGCAAAACAAAGCTTTTCATAACATTCCTGATTGCTTGACGTGTGAGAACTCACCTCCAAGTGATGCAAATGGGAAAGACAAGCACTGTACATCTCTCCCGCATCTCTCTCTCTCAGGACTTTCTGAAGACATTTTCCCCCGACGTCTTCCGGCTCTTCTGCCTGCGGAGCAGCTACCGGTCAGGTGAGCCGACAGGGCCTTTGGGGGATGGTCACAGCGTCTGCTGTGTGCAGCTGGGAGAGACTACTCTGACAGTGTGGGGAATACCAAAGTACTGGCTGAGTAATAAGCACCGTCTTGTTAGTGTGGTTGTTCATCCCCTAAGGCTTGGGCTCAGAAAGTAAGCCCAAGGATGCACTATTGCATAATACCAGCACTTGGCCAGAAGGTTCCAGAAGCTTACGGAGGCCATGGGTTTCCAGTCAGCCCTCCCCGTCCACTCCCCTCCTCTCCCCCTCTGTGGGGTCTGGGCCCCGGAGTGCCCTCCACTTCCTGCTCCATGAACACAACAATTGGATCGGCCGTGCTCACACAGGGACGGAACCAGGAGCCCTCAAATGCGTCCCACTCAGGGCAGGCAGGCCCTGCTGTGCTGCGCTGTGTGCTGCTCGGGGGTGGAGGTGAGGTGAGGGGGATGGGGATGCCTAGCACTATGTCCCTGGGGCCAGAGGTCTCTTCTCCCTGGAAGGCCAGGTCTGGGGACACCCGGCACTGCCCTGCCTGACTTGACCACTGTGACAGTAAGATGGCGCCGGTGTCTATGGCCCTGCAGGAGCAGGTGCCCTTTGGGGGTAGGTGGGCTCCTCAGCCTGTGCACTGGGCACAACCATGTGACCAGGGAAGCAGAGATTGGGGTGATGCAGCCACAATCCAAGAACGTCTGGGCCACCAGAAGCTGCAAGAGATAAGGCAGGACCCTCCCCTAGAACCTTTGGAAAGGGTAGGCCCGGCTGACCCCTTGATTTCAGTTGTTTTTACCCCCAGAGCTGCAAGAGAAGAAATTGCTGTTTTTGCCCCCAGATCTGTGGTACTGAGGCACGATACCCAGGACACTGGCCCCCACCACTTGGGGAGCAGCTGACACGTCTATCCCTCTGGCTGTGCCTTTTGTGGGGGCCTGGACGTGGTGCCCAGTGGCTCAGGTGGGCTGGCCCAGGTGGGAGTTCTTAAATCTGTCTTCATGTACTCTACCACGCTGAGTTCGAGGTCTAATCCTCTCCCTCTCCCGAAATACTGAGCCCAAAGTTCAGGCCTCAGGGAGGTGCAGGATAGGGGGCAGCTGTCCCCGCTCCACTGCTGGGTTTCTGGAGTAGCATGAGGACGGCCTGGCTAAGAAACTGAGTCTGCAGGTGTGGGCACGCTCGACGGGCACCCCCAGCTAATCCTTCCCCCTTCCTCAGCTGTGGACTACAGCGACAGCACCATGCAGGAAGCTCAGCACCTCCTCCGGGCCGTGGCCGCATTCGCCCAGGATGCTCGGGCCTACATGAAGGGGCAGCTGGTGTGCGGCCCCATCAGGGAAGACGTGCTGTGGGAGAGGTGGGTGCTCTCCCAGATCTGCCCAGAGGGCCCAGGGCGCCATCGTGGGGCTGCCTGGAGGGAAGCGAGGCTTTTGGAGACTAAGGCTACTTGAGTGCTGGTGGAAAGGTCCCTCAGGCTCTGTGGTCTCGGGCAGGTCTGTGTCCGCCTGTGGGTGGCTGTGAAGGTTGTAAATAACGTGCCAGGATGGGTTTTCCCGCTGGTGTTTATTAGTGTGAACTGAACAGAGGCCCTTGTCACTACGAGGGTGAGGGCAGGTGCCAGGCCGGAGGGAAGAGGGTGCTCCAGGGCTTTGCCTCCACAATTCAATGCTCTGGCCCAGATGTGGACGCTGCTTCTCACAATGGCCAGAACTGGTCCCAGGGCCTGCCCAGCTGCAGGGTGGCCCAGACCTAGTCCTGCCCCAGGCCCGGAGAGGGGGCGGATCCAAAGCAAGTGGGGCCTTTACCTCCAGTAAAGAGGGGCAGCAGCGAGTTAGATGAGGTAAAGCCTGTGACAGGTAGTGGGTGTGAAGGTGAGACCACACAGATGAGAGAGGACGCCCAGGGGGCCTGAGTGTCCTTGTGGGCTGGGGAGGAAAGGCGGAGGATGACCACCATGGAGACTGCGCTGGAGGGGCTGATGGGAGGAAAGAAGAGAGGGCTGCTGGGGTGGGAGTGGGACACAAGCCTGCTCCGCTGGAGAGAGGCCACCTGCTGTCGGCGGTGAGTGACACGTGTTTCTCATCTAAGGCTCAACCACACACAGGCTGCTGTGAAGGCCGCCTTGGCGGACGACTTTGACACGCCTGGGGCGGTGGATGCCGTCTTGGATCTCATTCACCAGGCGAACAGACAGCTGAAGGTGGTCACTAAGGTAACTCCAATGACCACAAAGTAGGGTTTCTGTTTGTTTGGTTTTCCCTCATAAAGAACAGATGCCACTTCCCAACTCTCTCGGGTAACCATCTCCCACAGCCGGTGGCTTCCAGGCCTCTCCTGACCTTCCCTAAGTTCCTGAAGCTGCTTCAGCCGAATGGGGCCTGCCCTGCTGGCCCTGCAGGAGGCACCGCCTCCCAGAGCCCCAAGCAGTAGGTGCTGCTTACGTGGGCACGGAGGTCCCAGCACACTGAGAGCCGCATTGCGTGCTGGCTAATGCAGGAGCACGCAGCCCTCCTGTTCGCTCGGAGAAGCCGAGTTCACTGCTAAAACGTGAAATGAGGGAGGACGCCCTATGTTGGGACCTTGACTCACTCTGTGCCCACCCAAACTGTCCCTTTTCTGGGCCTTGGTGTCACCCCACTCCTGAGGCTCTACCCTCATGACCCAGTGACCTCCCGAAGACCAATCTCCTGAGACCACCATCATGCTGGGGGCTAGGTTTCCATGTATGCATTTGGGGGGACACAAGCCTTCAGACCATAACATCCCCATATTCTAGGTGGGCGGGCTCAGGTGCAGGATTAAGTTACTGACCCGGGTCGTCTGGCTTGCAGAGTGGCAGCTCCAGCAGTTAGTCCAGGGCCCCCTGCCAGCTTGTCCGCATGGAGGCACAGCAGGCAGAAGTGACCTGTTACACCGTTGCCTTTAAAGAGCCTTCTCTGGGTCATCTGTCACAGGAGCCTGGCGGTCCCAGGAGCCCTGCTGTGTTCGGCTCCATCATCTCCTACGTTGAGCAATTTTTTGAGACGGTTGGAATTTCTCTGGCAGAACGACAGGTACACCCTTCTCTTTTCAGTCCTCAGTGGTGGGATATTTACAAGCCAATCCAATAAGAACCATTTTTCCCCTTTAATGGATACTTGTAAATGCCAATTTATGTGCTCAAAAGTACATTACATTCCTTAAAAAGTCAACACTCAGAGCTAATATCTTACTGAAACTGCAACAGTTCTGAGAAGCAACAGCACATTTTAGCTATAGTGGAGTGTCATCAGTTCTGTACACACTCGTATTTATTTATTTATTTTTATTATGTTTTTTGTTTAGAAAGAATCTCAAAATGTACAGACAGCTGTACCGTAAGAACATTTTTCCTGAGCCACCTGAGAGTAAGCTGCCAGCCAAGCTCCCTCAGTGTGTCTCCTACAAACAGGAGCTGTCCAGCCCCAGCCCCTTGGGCTCCCCATTCTCCCCATGAGCCCTTTGGGGGCAGAGTCTATTCAGGACTCGGGGTGCTTTCAGCTGTTGGCCTTGTCTGGTACTTTCTCTGCATCAAGCCAGGCATCGGCCATGTCTCCGAGGGGCCTGGTTGCTCTTAGAGAAAGGTGGTCAGAAGGTGGACCTAAGTGCCAGGCGTGCTCATTGTGCTTGGGCCTCAGCTGCTCCGGGCCCTTGGTGGGCAGAGAGGGAGATGAGTGTGGGCATACTGTGCGCACGATATCCAAGTTCATTTCTCTCTCGCTCTACCTTGACTAAAATCCAGGGGTTACCATCAACACTTCAATTCTGGTTCTCAGCAAAGGGTTCATTCTGCTTTCCTCCCTTTCCATACAAGTGACAGTGAGAAGCCTGCTTTCCAGTACCCTAAACGTATCCCAGTACAGAGTCAGCCTCCCACTGTGGGACGCCCGCCTCACTCACTGGAGCTGACTCCCATCCCTGCCTGGACCCGTATTTCCTTAGGTATTCTTCTCCCAGTACAGTCAGCCTCCCACTGTGGGACGCCCCCCTCACTCACTGGAGCTGACTCCCATCCCTGCCTGGACACCCTTTGCACCCAAGGCTGTCCCCTCAGCAGGCTGCCCTCTGCATGGACATTCCACAGGGCTCTGTGGCCCTCCACCTCTCCACAGAGCCCATCTTGCTCTGCTTCACATAATGGCTTTAGGACTGTTGAGGATGGGGAAAGTTAAAGGCTAAAAGAGCCATTTTAGACAACACTGCATGTGAACAGGTTGTTAACGGGGGATGGTCGGACTGCAGGTGGGAGTGACCATCACCGGCACTGGAATCACCCTCCTCCCAGGTTCCTTTACAGCTCCGCCAGGTTCTGCTGCTGCCGTTGGGCTGGGGCATGGGACAGCTGCTCACTGCTTTGAAGGGGTGGGGCTGCCCTGTTAGCTCAGCTGCCTGGCACTAGGGGGAGCCCACCACTTGGGGGGCTCGGCTGGAGTTGGGAGTCATGGAAGCCTGGCTCCTAGCTGCCCACCTGCTGTGATCTGGGGTCATCCCGTGAGCTGGGGCACATCTCTCACAAACTTTAAGTACAGTGAATTTCTGACCTTAACACAAGTTGCAGTGTCTTTGTAATAATCCCCAGGCTTGCTTTAGTAATAGATGTCAGTTACTTGGTAGACTTAATGTCCTTTCCTGAGCAGTCCAGGGACCATCAGCCAATTCAGACAAAAGTGACTGGTCTGTGGTGACCAAGTTTTTGCAAGGTCTGTATTAATTTTCACATGAGATGCCCCAGAATCAGTTACTGAATAGGAAAAGGCAGACTTGGCCAAGTTGTGTGCCTGGCCCTTGTCAGAAATAGCTCCTTCACCTCCCCACCTCAAGGGCTGACACTGGAGCCCACTTTGGACTGTTTTTCTGGGGATAAGGGGCGGGGGGGTCATGGTTTTATAACAAGAATTATCTTTACCAGACTCCTCGGAGAAATGGCCTATTGCTGGCTTGGTGCAAAGCAATAATTAAGGACCTATGAGGTTTAAGAAGTTTGACCCAAAAGTAAAAGGTTGTGGGTTCTGTTTCTTCTTTTACACATGTGAACACAACGGCCACTCGGATCCCTTCTCCATTATGGAGGAAGGAATTGTGTAGAAGGGGGAGGACTTCTGGCAACTTGAAGTGGTGTAAATCCCATTTGACTTGTTGAAATGTCTCCAGCTGTGCTCCGAGACTTGGTCTACAACTGTCCAGTGAAAACTGTGTGTGTGAGTCACGTGTGTTGTAAATGCTTCCCTCCACGTATCAGCTCCCCAGACACGTGTCTACATTGTTTCAAATACTTGGTTAGAGTGAATAGATTGGGTTTCACTGGTCAATAAGGCTTAGACTTCTAGACTCTGCCTAGTGAATAGATGATAAACGAAACATCTTTAGATGCTGGCACATCTGTGGAGCATCTACTCCCAGCTTGTTAGTGTGAGTCCAGGATTGGAAGCAGGAAAGCCTGCTGTAGGCCTGGCCCTGAGATTACTCTGAGGCCTGTGGTGGGTGCACTGAGTGGCATTAGGGACTGTGCCTGGGTGAGAGAGACATTCAGGAGAGGAAAGTGGAGACTTGCTAATAGCCCGGAACCTCACAGCCTCTCTTCCCAGACCGGTGAGAGCAGCCGGCCAAGAGTTCCCCTCAGTGCCTGGGGGGTATAGGGGGGTACATGCTGGATGCTTAGCACAGAACTCACTGGTCCCATCAGCCAGGCACAGCTGTCTGGGCTGCTAGCAGAATCTCACTGGTTATACTACTCTGCCTGGTGCAGTTTGTTTCAGGGGACAGCGGCTCAGCCACGCTGCACAGCGTGGTGGAGGAGTTGGTTCGATTCCGGCTCAAGGTCCGGCAGTTCGCCCTGGCCACGGGAGAGGCTACCAAGGAAGCCCGGCGGCAGCAGCTCCTAGAGAGGCAGCCCCTGCTGGAGGCATGTGACACCCTGCGCCAGGACCTTGCCGCCCACGGCATCAGTATTAAGGTGAGCCACTGCCACCGAGGCCCAGTGACAATGGGGATGCTGGCATCATGCAAACATGGGGGAGGATCCAAGCTCAGACATCCCCTGCGCTGATGCTGCTGGTGAGCACAGATACCCATCCTGTGACGAAAAGGAAGGGGATGGGGCCAGAGCCAAGAGGACACTGAGGTGGAGGGACCTGGGAGAGGGTCAGAGTCAGAAACGAGGGAGACTGCGGCCCCGGGACGTGTACTCAAGCACCCGGGTGCTCACAGAGCAGAGCAGACCTGTGCTCTTGCCCAATCCTTTCCTGCCCCAAGTGGCCTTGCCCCAGCCTGACAATGGAAGGCAGCAGCTGACCGTTTCTAAGCATCCAGCTGTTTCCTCTAGTGCGGCCCAGACCTGTGGACACAGCAGGCAGTGCCTCCTGTTACTCTGAGCCCTGACTCTCTCACCCATTTACTCCTTGAGCCTGCTCAGCCGGGACCTTTTTCCTCCCCCACCCCCAGGACAGAAGCAGCACATCCACATGGGAACTGCTGGGTCAGAGGTCAGAAGACCACAAACCTGGGAGCTGAGGATGCGTGAAGCGGGAACCACAGGCTCACAATGCGGCTCTGTGCTTGCTTAAGTCCCTATAGAAGCTTTACATTAAAGTTTTCCATTGTGACTATTTAGTCAACATTAAAGTAAGTCAAACTGATATCATTCCAATGGTGTGTTAGTAACTATGTTTAAAAATGGATTTCTTTATAGTACCAACAGCCACAGACTCAAGTGCAGTTTAGTTAAATCAGCCAACATTATCATCTGTGATATAACCCAACCAGCCTGTGTCCCTGAGCCAGAGCCCAGGAATGTAAGTTGTAAATGGGGGTCCCAGAAGATGCCATAGGAAGGTAGGTGGGACCTGTGAGTGGGGCCAACAGGGCAACAGCTTCCAGGACAGCCCTTATCCCAAGAGGATCTTGTGGGGATTTGGCCATGCTGCCTGCTCCAAAGCAGGAGGAAACAGCCTGTACCTCAAGTGCTGGGCAGTGATGAACCGGGGGACGGTCACTCTGGAGGAGTGGGACAGCAGGGGTGCGAGCAGGACATAGAGGTGTGACAGAGGATGCCAACGCCAGGAATTCAAGCACACGGCAGACTACCTGGGACTGAGCTTACTGGCCTGATCTCAGTCCCCTCACCTTTCTGCACAGGTGGGGAGCTATAGCTGTTTGGTTAACCATAGGAAAGAGGGTGATCCTCTTGCCAATTCCCCCAACTTTCAGGTCCTGGGTGGGTGCAGCCTCAGGCAGCAGGTAAGCACACACTAGGCAGAGTTGTGGATAGCTTGGTGTGGCTCTGCAGCCATGTTTACTTTGTCATTGACATTCATGACCCTCAAAGGCATTTCTCTTCTATAGATAAGGAAACCTGTTTGGAAGCTGACACGCTAAAAGTGACTCAAGTAGTGCATAGTGCATGATAGAGTGCAGACCCAGGTGGCAGGCAGGCCCTTTACAGAGAGACATCCAAACAGGTCGAATCAGTACTGGGGAAGCAGACTGTCCCCTGTTGGCCGGATGCCTAACTTGCCCACCAGCAGTTCGGTGCTGCTTTCCTGGTCTCAGGGAAGCTGCCAATAAGTGTCCTAAGCTGGGCTTGTGAGGATGCTCGGGTTTATGGAAGAACAAGGAAGCAATTACTAACTTCATTTAAAAGTATCAGTCCCTGGCTACTTGGGTATATCCTATCTCCCTTTTAAGCAGATATTTTGTACTTAGAGCAAAAACTTAAGTAACAAATACACAGGAATAGTTCCTATGACTGCTAAATTTCATTTATATGTAAAGAAATGGTGACATTTCAGGCTTATGCTTCAGATTATTTACTTTAGTAATATTGGTAAAGCACTGGTAAAAAAACATTGGATAGATAAGCTTATATATGTTTATGTCCCTAATACCTAACAATGTCCTCAACTTAGGAAGCTGAAAGATGGGTTTTGGCTACTTAAGAAAAAAATAAATAAAACTCTACATTGAAATAAACCAGGTCTCCCTTTTAATAATTAAAAGTTCATGGCTGGTTTAAAGAAAGTAAGATCTGTTTGGGGTGACATATCTGAACCACAGAGCTTCACCCATGTGTAATCATCAGGGCAGACAGACTTTTAAAGGAACCAGCATTACTGAACAGTAAGAGAACACTCAAATGCATGTGTTAGGAACCAAAACCCCCACGGAGAAATGGCGACACAAACAAGTCTCTCAGGCCACTAAGAAAACAACCCACACAACCAAACAAAAGTGAACCAGAGGCTAACAAGACAAAAAAACATCTCATTTACAACGATTTCAGATATATCAACTTCTTTAATGGAATCTAAATCTTCCTGAGGACATACCCACCCATTTCCCCCATTTTCAACCCAGAAAGCCTACTGTTATGCTCTGTTCAGTCCCCCCAGGGCCCCATTATCCTGAAGCCGTCCTCCCAAGAGAACACACCAGTGGCCACATCAAGAACATGGCACCCCACCCACTCATGCACACTCTGCTGGGCCCCGCCAGCCACCACACATACTTGTATGCACAGGCATGAAAAAGTGCAAGTGTAAGATACAAGGTATTCCAGAGCTCCCACCAGGGCATTCAAGTATCAGTGTCCCATTAAGTTTCCTTCTTGGATTTTCCCATGGTGCCTCCAAAAAAATTTCCAAGGTCAAACTGATTACTGATTATTCTGAATACTTTAACCAATTAACCCAAACAGCCAGTACTTAGTATTTCTGCCCAGACCTTTTCAACATAATCACAGTTTGAAAAATAAAAATTAGCTAAAGTAAATGCCACATCCTTTGGTGGATCTCAATTTAAAAAAAGCAAATCTCATTATTCTCAAAGCTATTTGGAAACGAATGGCTGGATCCCTTTGAGAGAACTATCTAATAAGGGGAACTTCTTGCACAAATGCCTACAAATTCAGCTGAATTGGTTAAAGACTTTCTCATTTTCAAATGATTCTCCATGTTTGTGTTATTGCTGGGAGTACTTTGTTTAGTGTCATAATGTCTCAAATTGCGTATTAATTTAGCCAAAAATTGTTCATTCCCAATTCTTACATTCTCTACATGTAGCCTAGACTCCAAGCCTCCTAAGCAGCCTGTGCTGCTCCGGTACCCAGAAGATTCAGACATACTGGATGTGGCCTTTCCCATTACAAATGCTATTTCTCCCACCATGGTGCTCACTTTCTTCTCGTTTGCATCGGCTCAGGTTTCAAAGAGTCTGTTGAATGCAGGTCTGATTTCTGCGATCATGTCCGAGGTAGTGGTGGAGCGGCCATGCTTCTGGAAGGCTTGGTGGTTGCACTGCCTTGTGAGGGAGCACGCACCAAAGGCAGCCACGAGGAGGGGGCTGAAACTGCAGGGCAGAGCCATTAGCAAGGCGCTGTGGGAGGTGGAAGTCCTCCCTCCACAGCTTTGTCAGACATCAGGGACCTGAAGCCACCAAGGCACTGATTTCCTTCCTGTTTCCACTCTGAGACCCCAAATTGGCAATTTCTCGTCTGATATGCCACTGAGGCATAAGGCATTTTAACTACAGTTAAAATAACCATTAATCCTCTGATACTGATATTCCCTGACAAAAGCCATATCAAAAATACCTATCCAACTGGAGGAAGGTTAGAACAAAGCATTTTCCCTGGTGAAAACCAGACCAGGACTTGTTGATGAGCGTTTAGAAGTAGGGAATATTCCAAATCTGAGAATGCAGGTTCTTCCTAACATTGCTAGACTTCCGCTGTCGCTCCTTCCCATGTGCACACATGGACCCGTTTGGGGACTGCTCCCTGCCTGCCAGGTGTGCTGCGACCTCACAGGCCCGACACTGCTTTTCCAGGTGTCATGACAGGCCCTCCAGACCCAGGACATCCCATCCTGGCACGTGTGGCCATCTATCATCATGAAGGGTGCAGAGAAGAGAAACTGAGGCTCACAGAGGGGTAGGAACTGCCAGAGTTCACTCATAAGCTAAGAGCAGAAGTGGGTCAAAGCCCAGATCCTAGAATTCTGCTGCCTCTTAAAGAAAACTCGTCTCTCAAGACAGCATCAAGGTAAGCTCTACCTTCACCTGCATATTTTTCATTTAGTTTTATAGTAGGTATGCAACCAACCTTCTAGAACAGTGTCCTCAAACTTGGCTGCACATTAGAATTATCAGGATAGCTTCAAAGGCTAGGGATGCCCCAGACCCCTTTGGTATCGAATGATGGAAAAGGGCCCAGATTTAAGTAAAAACTCCCCAGGTGGGATGCCCCAGACCCCTTTGGTATCGAATGACGGAAAAGGGCCCAGATTTAAGTAAAAACTCCCCAGGTGAAAATTTGGGGATCAACCCCTGCCTTGAAATATCTTCCACGTAACAGTAACACCAATATTTCATTTGGAACATTCCAAGTAGCTATTTATGAAACGTATGAGTTACTAAAATAGCTTACATAGTTCAGAAATTTCAAAGTGGGAGAGATGAAGATGTGGCATACCCATTTGTTTTCTCAGGTCCGGCGTGGAGTGCCCACTGCACCAGAACACCCAGGAATCCCGACAGGAGGTCACCTTGCCCACCACATCTGCGGTTACTGCCCTGTAGGTTGCACTCGAGAACTGCAGAGCAAAAGTGAGATGGGTGTTAGAGCGAGTGGCTTGTCTCTGCTCACTGTGTGTTCCAGGTCATCTACCCTAACCCTAACCCTGATTGCTCTTAACAAGAAAGCCTGTATTTTACAGGAGAGGAAACTGAGGCAGGCAGGGGTCTGGCTGCCCCAGAACCACCTGTTAGTATCGTGGTGAGTGGACACATGATTCAACCACTGAGGGATCTGCTGATAGAGATCAGAGAAGAACATGCACAGCACGTGTGGGCCCTCAGTCCTACAGGACACCTCACACTCCAGAGAATCCACCTTCAATAACATAAACACAAAGCTGGCGCCTCCTGAATGGGCTAATCCTCATGACTTCATTTCTGTTGGGTAATGAGAAATTTCTATTTCTTTGGAAAATATCTTGGAAATAGGTTATTATATGTTCTGAATGTGTGTGAGCACCATCCAGCAATAAAAGAACTCAAAGGTTTCAGGATCCTTCAGAGAACACTCACTCCATCTCCTGCCCAGCATGCGAGAGAGACAAAGTGAGACATAGGTGACTAAGGATGCCTTCTGTTCTCTGTTGGCCCTGCTTTCTGTGATCTAGTCAGCAACTCTATACCTAGGCGACTGTTCTTTGTATTAAATTCTGTTAAAATAACTGGTGAATTTTTTGCCTGTGGATCAGATTTTTATGTTTTCAGGGAGCTAGAGATGTTATACAGTCTCTGGTTATGAACATCATTGTGTAGATATGAGCAAGTGTGACAGCCCATCTTGCTCTCACTAAACAGTCCACAAACTCCTATGGAAAGAATGTGACCGGAAGATTCATCACATTCATCACCTGGAGATTTCCACTAATGTCAGCTCCTGGGGTTTCTTCACTTTCCTGTCATTTTTATAAAATAGGACAAATGCAGTAAAATATTCAAGTAACTTCATGTATGTTGCAGGCAAGACAGAGGTGGCAGGGTGTGAACTCTGGAGCACCATCTGCTGTTACAGCCACCTTCCCACTGGGCTGCTGCTTATCAATCGTTAACAGAACTTTAGCCGCTGCACCTGGTATCAACTAGGATCAACACTGATCCTGGTATGACTTCCCTTTGCAAAATAGTGAAAAATGAAAATGGACTTTGAAGAAGTTGTGGTTAACAAGCTCATCAGGAAGTCCCTCTGTGGAACATGTGATGCATATGATGTGTGAGCACGTAAGATAGGAGGGACCACATGTGATGTGCGAACATGTGTGAACGAGGTTTTCCTAGGGCTGTACCCACATGGCCACACTTGGTGAAGCCCAAGGCCACTCACCCTGTTCGCCATCGGAGATCACGTCCTGCTCCCCTTTCTGGACCACAGTCACATTCCCCAGGTTGTGAAACATGTGATGCATATGATGTGTGAGCACGTAAGATAGGAGGGACCACATGTGATGTGCGAACATGTGTGAACGAGGTTTTCCTAGGGCTGTACCCACATGGCCACACCTGGTGAAGCCCAAGGCCACTCACCCTGTTCGCCATCGGAGATCACGTCCTGCTCCCCTTTCTGGACCACAGTCACATTCCCCAGGGCCTGGCTGAGTCTCAGCACAGCTCCACGGCGATCACTGCTATCCACGGGGTCTCTCAGCTACAATGCAGGACACCACAGGCAGAGCTGTCATCAGACACTTGACAGGAGCCCACAAATGTGGATACAGTGAACATCATCCTGATCCTCAGACTCACATCTAAGGGAATCCCCCGGCACAAGACGGCCCTCCATACAAAGACACACGTTCTATCCACCAGCTGGAGAGGCCTCGGTGGATGCCAGCACAGAGGCTCGAGATAGAAATATTGCTCTGGTGGCTGTCCCCTATCTTGTCAGATCAAAGGTAAAGAACACTGCTCCTGGCTGGGATTTTAAAGGGCTGCAGAAGGGATTCAACTTCGAATGATAATGCACTAATATTTATGGAGCACTTGATATGTAAGGACTCGTGAATTTATATGTATTATTTCATTTCATCCTCACATATAGTATGAGGCAGATGCTCTCATTATCCACATTCCACAGGTGAGGTAATACAGGATAGGGATGGAGTTATCTGCCCAGAGTACAAAGCAGGAGGGGCGACTGACTGCCCAGAGCACACCACCCTGCCTTTCATCTAATCAAAGATGCACTGATTGGAAGATGTCCCATCATTACACCCACCACCAGGAAAAACCCACACTGTTAGCACGTGAGAAATGCATTGTAGAATATGCACGCATCCACCCCACATCTGCAAGTCTGTCCCTGCAGACCCACCTGAGGGGCCCAATGGGTGCAGAACCACAGAGCGTGTCCCTTGCCCCTCCTCAGGATGAGGAGGGCTTGCACTCTGTCTTTCCAGTGGTCAACAAACTCACCACAGCTTCAGAGAGCCTGATGAACTCCACGTGGTTGGGAGTGAGAACGGCCTTCTGGTAGCCTTGGATGAGGGTCGGCTGCTGAGCTATCAGCCACAGCCCGTCCTGCACAGAACAAGGACTCCCATTTACTGCATGGCCTTGGGCACCCGGCTATGAGGAGGGGACAGGAGAGGAGAGGCCACACTCACTGCATCAATGACGACAGGGATGGCTCTGGCCTTTGATGCTTCTAAAATGCCCTGTGAGAAAAGAGAGCTATGCTGAGCAACAAGGCCATCATCTCTCCGAGGAATTAAGAGAAAACCAAGCACTTCCTTGATGAATTTCAACATTAACTTATCAACAAACAGAAAGGAAATAATAAGGTAATTGCCTAAATAAACAGAAAAGACTCAAATGAACTGATAGAGCACAGGCAACTCTCAAAACATAAGCCCACGGGCAACATGATACACAGTGCTGGGTCCCAGGCTAGCCCATGAAGGCCAACTCCAAGCTAGTGTCTCCAGATTTCTAATAGATATTAATCCTCAGGATTCAGAAATGAGAAATCTGAAGTCTTGGGAATTCCCCAAATTATCAGCTTTTCATATTCATGTGCTTTCTGTATTTTTCACACAGCTTTTATGTATTTTTCGCATCATGTGATTTACAATAATGAGTAATCATAATAATAAAAAGAAAATAATTTCTCTCTGAAAGGTTATACTCAAAGTTCCAGAGGTTTTTTACTAAAAAAATAAAACATTTAAAAAATATAGAGAGTGTGGCAAAAGCAGATTTACAGTTGTGAGTACGCAAAGCAGTTTATTCTTGTATTATTATTGACTAGAGGCCCGGTGCACAAAATTTGTGCGGGGTGGGGTGGGGGGTGAGGTCCCTCAGCCCAGCCTGCACTCTCCAATCTGGAATCTCTTGGGGGATGTCCAACTGCCTCTCACAATCCGGGACCGCTGGCTCCTAACCGCTCACCTGCCTGCCTGCCTGCCGGCCTGCCTGATCACCCCTAACCACCTCTTCTGCCTGCCTCGCCCCTAACTACTCCCCTACCGGCCTGATCACCCCTAACTGTTCCCCTACCGGCCTGATCGCCCCTAACTGCTCCCCTGCTGGCCTTATCGCCTCTAACCACCTCTGCCTTGCCCCGCACCTGGGACCCAAGATTCCCTCCTCTGACCGGTTGTAGGCACCCAGGACCCGGGCCGGCCACAGCTGCAGGGGACTGTGGGCAGGCGGCTTCGCCCAGGCTGCACCCACAGGCACCTGGGACTGCAGGGTGGGTGGCTTGTCCCTCTCCCAGGCTGCAGGCACAGGTGCAGCCACTGGCGCCCGGGACTGTGGGGTAGGCGGCTTGTCCCTCTCCTGGGCCGCAACCTGGCTGGTCCCCATCCCTCTCTCCCCAGTGTTGAGTGTCTGAGCCGTTATGGCGTGACGGTGTGAAGGCGTGATGACCATTTGCATGTTAGCTCTTTATTACATAGGATTGTATTATCTTCTACATGAACAACTGTAAACCTACATTTGCTCCACCCTGTATATATGATCAGCATATGGTTGCTTATTATTATTAACCAGTAGAAGATTACCTATTGTATTAGCATGTAAAAATCTCTACCTTATACACCTGATAGAAAACATGAGAGAATAAAACAAAATATATGGTAAGCAGAAATAACTTAAAACATTGAAAGATAAATCCATATGTTTAATTAAAAGTTAGTCCTGAAAATGAAATGTGAAAGCCCACAAAGCATGAGCTGCCCTGCCCAACAGTCTCATCGGACTTTGCTAACACTGGTTAGAGTTGGGAGTGTTTTCAAAAGCCCCTTCAAAGAGGTATCAGGGTATGGGAGCCTCATGGAAGCCTATTTCCTTCTTTAACAATGAAAATGCTCTGCTTGCCTTTAGTTTGGCTCAACTGTTAAAACTGATTTGGCTTTTGCTGATTCAGATTTCTGAATGTCTGGTGTCATGTTTGAATCTCTGTTCAGTGTTTGGCCACAACACTAAAATGTTCACCTCTTTGTATTTTTCCTATTAAAGTTCTCAAAAAACAAAAACAAAAAAAATCCAAAAGCCACAGTAGACTAAAGTGAATATTCAAACATTGGGAAATGTGCAGGGAAAATGTAACATCACAAAACACTCAGGTCTCCTGGCACAGTTTAAGAGCACCACACAGAATCAGGCATCAAAGTCGCCCATTTAAGGACTGACTTGCTTCCATCACTCAGATTTGTATGAAGGCACTGTGCATTTAAACCTGTCAGCATTTACTGCATTTGCAACAATGGCTGATGATAGTTAGCATCAGTCAAAGCCATGAGTACACACTTATAACAAGGCCACAGTTCCAAGTGAGACTGGCTGATGACATTACTATCACTCTCCAAAACCGCATCTTCACCCACCATCTAGTTAATAATCTAAAAGAAGAATGGCACAGGAATGAACAAGCCACACCCAGATCAAAAAAGACTGGAGGAAGGTTGAGAAGCAGTGCAACATCTCCAATAGGACACGGTTAAAATAAAACAAGGAGCACCCTGGCCGGTGTTTCTCAGTGATTAGAGTGCACCAAGGGATCACGGGTTCGATTCCTGGTAAAGGGCACATACCTGGGTTGCAGGTTCAATCCTGGCTCTGGAGGCGGAGGGGTGAGGGAGGCAACCAATCGATGTCTCTCTCACATCGATGTCTGTCTCTCTCTCCCTCTCCCCTCCCCCTTCTCCCTTCTACTCTCTCTAAAAAGCAATGGAAAAAAATATCCTTGGGTGAGGATTAATAACAACAAAAAAAAAGCAGTCAAGAAAATTCAAAGGTCTCAACCTCAACTGCCTTTAAACAACAACAAAACAACAACAACAACAAGCATTCTCATGTAAAAGACCAGGTGGAAGTGAGAAAGAATGACAACAGCACCCCAGAGCAGAGTCCTGGCAAGGACAGCCTGTTGGTGGAACAGCAGATTGCTAACAGCACTTTATTCAGCAACAGAACTTGCAGAATTTACCCTAAAGACAATACCTAACAGAAATAGACAAGTGAGTGGCCAGATTATTATGACCACCTGATGTTTGTAGGCAAATTAGCTATAATTTCGCACTGAAGTTGCTAGAGGGCCAGACCATTATAAATAGGGAAGCAGGTTGTTTACCACGACAGAAGTGATTTTTTTCTGAAGATATGGGTAAAGAACGCAATTTAACAGCCTTTGAACGTGGGATATATTTGAACGTGAGTGGCCAGATTATTACGACCACCCCATCAGTACTCCGTTGGGCCACTTTTTGCCTTCAATGCTGCGGCAATTCTTCTTGGCATTGACTCCTCGAGATGTTGAAAGGTGATGCGAGGAATCTGACACCATGCCTGATGAATAGCACTGTCCAGTTCTGTGAGAT
>NW_005371371.1:2141958-2151926 GCF_000412655.1 Myotis brandtii
ATGTTGTGCTATTCAGACGTTTATAATGGTCTGGCCCTCTAGCAACTTCAGCACGAAATTATAGCTAATTTGCCTACAAACGTCAGGTGGTCATAATAATCTGGCCACTCAGTGTGTATATATATATATATATTCAAGACATTTATGAATAGGAAAAGCTGTAAACAGCCTAAATGGACTAGCTAAATACATTTTGTATATTATGATGTAGCTACTAAATTATTTAAAATAAAAAATATTACGATTAACATAATATATGGTATGACATAATAAATATAAAAAACATAACATAAATATAAAATACATAATATAAAAAATAACTCACATGGAAATGCACAGGACCCAGAATAGCCAAAACAGGCTTAAAAAGAAAAACGTTTGAGTGCTCCACACTTTGCCACTTCAAAACTCACAGCACAGCTGTAGTAATGAAGAGTGTGGTGCTGGCCCCAGTGCAGCCATATCAGCCGATGAAACAGAAACAAGAGCCCAGAAATAAACCCTTACATTTATGTCAACTGATTTTCAACAAGGATGCCCAGATAAGTCATCCTGGAGGAAAGAGGAGCCTTTTCAACAAATGGTGCTGCAACAATTGGATATCCCCTTGCAAAAGAAAAAAAACTGGTCCCCTTCCTTAGACCATAAACAAAAATTAACTCAGAATGGACCACAGACCTAACTATAAGAGCTAAAGCAATAAAGCTCTATAAGAAAATATGAACGTAAATCTTGGGTCAGGTAAAAAACTTCTTAGGTAAGACACCAAAAGCATAAGTAACAAAAGAAAAGACGGATAAAGTGGACTTTATCAAAATTAAAAATTTGTGCTGCAAACAATACCATCTAGGAAATGAAAACACAACCCACAGAATGAGAGAAAATATCTATAAATTCCATCTCTGATAGGACCTGCAGGAACCCTCATTTGCCTCTTTGCAAAGACAATCACCCAGCGAAGAGGCACTGCCAGACCTCCTGTGACCTGTGCACAGCACACTGACTCAGGACACCAAGTGCATCTCAGAGGTTTATGCAGGGGAATTCCCCAGGAGGGTCTCACCTCGGAGAAACCGAAGGCTCTAGCACTTCTCAACCATGATTAACTCCTACTTCTCAGTAAGAGGTTAAGACTTTCAAATATTTGAACGGCGCGGCCTGACAAACTTGCACACCCGATGCTAATCCAGGTGGCTTAAGGCCAGGAGAATCCTAAATTAAATCCTCTACTTTACACAATGTGTCATCTAGAGCTACTTTTAAATTTTATTTGACAGCCTCTCAGATTATTTACCCTGAATGTACAATTGCTGGCTCGTTCATCTCTCTAGGCAAGCTCTTTGTGACAGGAGTGAGTAGCTGCCCATCCCTCCCCCAGGTGTCTATTATCACAGCTTCTCATTTCAGAGCCCAGTGAAGCACAGGGCATTCTGTTCACAACTACTCAATAGCCCAGCACCCCACAGACTTCCAGTTCTAGGCAGCTGGATCCTTTTGTTTGGAGAATTTTCATTAAATGAACAACTTTTAAATGCAAAGTAGTATGAGACATAGAAGAGAAATATAAGCAGGCACCCCTAGTCCCATTCTCAGGCATAACTCAGGATACGTAGGTTTTTTTCCAGCTTTACTTAAGTGTAGTTGACAAAAAATTGTATAAATTCAAGGTGTACACCTGATGTTTTGATACATTATGACATAATCACCACAATCAAGCTAATTAAGCTAACACTTAAGATCTCCCTGTCTCTTGGCAAATTTCAATATACAATATAGCACTGTTGACTCTAGTCACCACATTCTACACCAGAACTTACTCATCTTGCCTAACTGAAAATTTGGACACCCTGACCAACACCTCTCAGTCCCTGGCTGTCACCCTTCTACTCTCTGCCTCTATGAGTTCGACTATTTTGACTCCACACAGAAATGAGATCATGCAGTTTGTCTTTCTGCAGCTGGCTTATTTCACTCAGCATAATGTACTCTAGAGGATACACACGTTTTAATCAACCCCTTTGAAAGAGGCAATAATAAATGTATCTACTTTCAATTTTAAAGTCAAAAACAAATTTATTGCTCAAATCCAGTCACCTGTCACTTGTCATAGCTCCATTTCTTCTAAGTGATTTTCTCAGGTTTGAGCAAAGTACAATTTCAAACCCCAACTTTTACCTCAAAGGCTGGAACTGGAAGATCTGTCATGGAAGATATCAGGTTCTCACTACATTCTAGCAAAGCAAACACACGTCCTTTTAAAAATGTTCTTTACCAATCAGACTGCTAAGAGTGTACAACCAACACACAGCTACCTACACCTTCCTTTCACTCTGTTGTTGAATTTAATTCAATAGGCAAAAGCTGAGCTGAAAAGAGCCCTCTCAGTTAATGACGATGAGGATGCTAAATCATGTTTCGTATGACTTCGAATCCTTTAATGGGCACAAGGCCAAGCACCAACTGAGGGCACCAGGCACATTCTCTGATTTGGAGCTCACTCCCGACCTCCTGAGGCTACAGTACCACCTCACATAGGGTGCACTGCACGGCCTTCTCTGGGGCTGGTGCTGGGCAGTCCCCAACATGTATCCACCCGAGAGCAAAGCCCTGGAAGTATCAAAGGCTGCCGAGCAGCGAGAACACACAGAACATGGGACTGGCATGCTCGTTACCCATTCCCCGGTTCTGGATGGTATACACTTTAACTTTTTTTTTTTAATATATATATTTTATTGATTTTTTCTGGTATACATTTTAACTTTTTTTTTAAATATATATATTTTATTGATTTTTTACAGAGAGGAAGGGAGAGGGATTGAGAGTTAGAAACATCGATGAGAGAGAAACATCAATCAGCTGCCTCCTGAACACCCACTTACTGGGGATGTGCCCGCAACCAAGGTACATGCCCTTGACTGGAATCGAACCTGGGACCGTTTAGTCCGCAGGCCGATGCTCTATTCACTGAGCCAAACCGGTTAGGGCTATTTTAACTTTTTTAGGATAAAAAATTTTCATCTTTTTAGAGTAAGGCAGACACAAAGTAAAATTTTCTGTAATAAAGAACAGCATAAATGAAAAAGTAAATGAACATATATGTATGTGTGTGTAACTAGGGTCTTGTGCCCACTCTGCAACACCAAGCGCCTGAAGCACTTCATAAAATGTGGCTCTCAGTAACTCCTGGGGCACATCACCCCTTGAGAGGGAAAGCACAAGGCCTAGGAGGCTGACTGAGCAAGCTGCCAGGGTCCCCAGCCGGACAGGAATCGTGCTGGAAGATGAACCCGAGCCTGACCCCAAACCCTGCCCACTGCTAACACGGCTCAGTCTGGATGCTGGGACTTCCCAACACCTCAAGTGCAAACCACATAAACACCCATGAAGCAAAACATCTGAACGATTCCGCAGTGATTTCCACCTGCTACAGTATGAAAAAGCCAGTGCCCTAAGAATAAAAAAGTTTCCTTCAGTCTGGTTTTTATTTTTAAGTTCATTACCATCTTTATGCCTAGTTCCTCCTCTATCTTTCAAACCAAATTTTATCCTTCTTAATCTATGACAAGGCACACAGACCACTAAACAACAGAAATTGAAGAAAAATGTTTCTGTCCTGACTTCCTAGGCTCTAAGCATCCACTCTATCAGCGGAAGTTTGTTTCGTAATTCTATACTTACCTTGACGTTTTCGAGAAGAGCATCTTCTCTGCCTAAGCCAGGTCCTACAACCAGGGCATGCAGTCGGGGCAACCACTTTTCCACTTCATGAACGGCATTGGGACTGTCACTAAATAAGGAAAAGAAGGGCAGAATGGTTTACTTAAGATTTCATCTATTTGTTTAGTATGGAACTACAGATTTTTCCAGATTTTCCCAGTCCCCACCCCAATGTCCTTTTCCTGTTCTAGGACCCCACCCTGCACTTAGCCAGCAAATCTCCTAGTCGTCTCCACAGAAACTGGTTCATCTTTTAACACCCCAACATAGACGTCTAGCTTTCAATATTTAAATGCCTTCCAGGGAAAATAAGTGAATAAGTCAGACAGAGAAAGACAAATATCTTATATTTATATGTAAGATTTAAAATTAAAAAAAACAAGCTCATAAATACAGAGAACAGATTTGTGGTTACCAGAAGAGGGGAAAGTGGAGGGTGAGGATGGGTACAATGGGTATAGGAGATATAAATGTATTTAAAAAACAAACAAACAAAAAAAGGAATGGAGTATGGATATATGCTACGATGAAACTCAAAAACATGCTAAGTGAAAAAAGGCAGACACAAAAGACCACATATTGCATGATTCCATTCATATGAAATGTTCAAAAAAGGCAAATCTATAGGGACAGAAAGATAAAGTTACCTCAAGCTAGGGGTGGTAATGGGCAGAGGTTTTCTTGTTGGAGTGATGGAAGTGTTCTAAAATTAGATTGTGGTGACAGCAACACTTCGGTAAATACATCAAAGATCATTATACAACTAAAATGAGTGAATTTTATAGTAAGCTATGGCACAATAAAGCAGTTACACACATTAAAAATAGTTAATTTATAAGAGCAATAGTGGAGAGAGACACTGGGCCAGACATTAAATATTCAAGGAATGATCCAGGGATTTGACATAGCTGCCATGAGTAGTGGGTAGCGGAGTCTGACGGTGTGAGTTCAAAGGAGCTGAAGGTTAGAGGATTGAGAGCAGGGCAATGGTCTGGGAGGAGCAATGAGGAACAAGGACGAAGCACATCCCACCTCTAGTCCCAGTGGTACATGAGGGGTCAAAGGAAAAGCCACCTCCACTTGAAAGGCTTGAAGAGGAAGCCATGCCCTCTGGGAATAAGCAGACAAGGTAAAGGAGGGAGTGGCATTAGCAGGAAATAAGGTGAGAAAGTGCTCACTTATGGGAAATGGCAAAGACCAGTCTGGCTGAACACAGTATCAGTAAGTGAATGACATGAGAGAAGTAGAGGCATTTCACTGTAATGAAACTCAAGCAACAGAACCTCTCATTTGCTGGGCCCCTTGCAAGGCCCTGGGAGGGTCCTTAGCAATTTATTCAAGTGGTCCATATGGTTTTATAAAATCTGCAAAGGTAAGCAGAGGATGTGGGTCTCATCAAAGCTGAGCCAAAACAGAACTTCCTTCCCATAAGAAATAGAGCCAATAGTACAGGGTATATAGCTATAAACATAACACCCTTTTTCTCCTTGTTAAAAAAAAAAAAAGGCTCATGAAATAAAAATTTAAACACATCAGAATAAGACATTATGGCTAATTTCAAAATTATTTTGGCCAGTCTGTTTCCATCACACAGGAGTACAGGTAACAGTGTAGACTTTACACTTAGAGACTATCCCCTACATCAGGCACCGGGGAAGTCATCTAAAAGGGTCGTGTGACTGATTCCTTTACAACATTAAAAGGGCCCTCCTTTAGAACAAGACCTGACAGCTGCACAGAATTTTGTTGTTGGTTTTTTTCACAACACCTTCCTGTTCATCATCTCGTTTCTTAGACTCTTAGAACCCACTGTATAAGGCTTTGCTCCCCATAAGCTGCCCTTGTCAAAGTCACCAATGACCCCTATACTGTGAGATCCAACCACCCATTCTTAGTCCTTATCAGTGACTAGAAGGCCCTTCTAGAATAGTTTGCAAACAGTTCTTCACTCAACTTGAGGACACCCCTCCCTGGCCTGTTGCAGCTCCCCACAGATCTGCTCCCAAACAGGTGTTCCCAAACGGGTCCTCCCTGCCTACATGCACTCTTGTGTGGCTCATTTTTGTCTCTGGGCTTTAAACACCATCCACACATCAACAACTCCCAGATGTACACCTTCCCTGACTGCCCCACTCCTATCCCATGCTTACCAGCCATACCTGTTTGGTTACCTAACAGGCAACTAAAAACATGTCCAAAACCCCCAACTCCTGACCATCACCCCCACCCAAACCTGCTCCCCCAGGTTCCCAACCGCATTAAATGAGAACTCGCTCAGCCCAAACCCTGGGTGGCATTCATGACTGTCTTCTTTTCCTTGTATCCCATGTCCCACCCCTCAGCAGATCCTGGCGCTGTACTTTTCAAATGTACCCAGAACCTGACCCATTGTCCAGTTTCTACCTCATCATGTACCCATCACCAGGATCCTCACAACAGCTTCCTAGTGGGACTCTTGCTTCCACCCTGGGCTCCAAAAGCTTATACTCAATACAGCAGCCAGATAAGCCTCTTAAAACGTAAACCGTCCTGTCCCTCCCCTGCTCAAATGCTCCAGCAGCCTCCTTCTCATTTATACAAAAGCCAAAAACCTTACAATGACCCCCATAACCTGCTAAGCTTGGCTCTGAACCTCTGGTCACCAAGTACCTGAGCGCTCCCCAACACAGCTGCAGCTTAAGCTCTTGCAGCAGCTCTTCCTGTGTATGGAAGGGTCTCCCCCCCATTCCCCATGTCTGTAGAACTTGCTCCCTCACCATCTTCAAGCCTTTACTTGACTGCCCCTTGCTGTACCCATGACTACCCTATTAAAAACTGCACACGTAGCACATGCGCCACACGCACAGTCACACTGTGTCCCCTTCCCTGCTCCCATCTCCCCATGGTGCTTATCACCCTCTGACACACTTATCTTGTTTGTCCATCTCCAGAGCTGTGTTGTCTAATACAATAGATACTAACCACACATGGCTTTTAAATTTAATTAAACATGACCACCCTATTAAAAACTGCACACATAGCACATGCGCCACACGCACAGTCACACTGTGTCCCCTTCCCTGCTCCCATCTCCCCCATGGTGCTTATCACCCTCTGACACACTCTTATCTTGTTTGTCCATCTCCAGAGCTGTGTTGTCCAATACAGTAGATACTAACCACACATGGCTTTTAAATTTAATTAAAATTAAAGTAAAAACTCAGTGCCTAAGTCCTACTGGCCACATTTTAAATGCTCAGTAGCCATGTGGTCAGCAGACACAGTGCTGGACAGCACCAAGGGAGAACATGTTCATCATTGAAGGAAGTTCTAGGGCATGGGAGCAGGTGTTTTTGTCTGCTCGGTGCAATGCTGTCCCTGTAGAACCCAGGACAGGGCCTGCACGAAAGATCTGCTGAATGATGAACAGTTTTGTTACTGCCTGATAGGCCCCTCATTCCTGCCATACGTGCACTGTCCACAGGCAGGCACACAGACTCTCATTTCTGACAGGACACAGGGGCCAGCTCTGGGCACATCACCCTTCAGACCTTATCCCATGTTGTCCCACAAGACTGTCTTCTTCTGACCACAGACAATGGGCTCATTATAGTTTCCTCCTTTCTTCTGAAACAGTCTACCTACCAACTCTCGGTATGGAAGCTATTTAACTGAAACTCTTAGAGTCTGTAAAGACACCAAATGACCAAGGAGAGTTGTTGCAAATAAAGCCCCCACGTGCAGCCCCACTCACAGAACCGGGTGAACAATCAGCTCCGGGCTGTACGACTTGATCACAGGTGCGGCCTCCCGGGTACAGAACACGTGGGATAAATCTGCACCCTGAGAAATAAGCACAAGAGGCTAACTTAATGTGGGAATCACTCAAAAGATACCCAAAGTGGTTTCAGCAACACCCATTCAACATTTTCATCATCAAAAATTACATAGCACTATCCGTAAACAACAACAATACCATACTAACTGTAGCAGTTAAACTACAGGGAGGAGGCTGAGAACGTATAACCTAAGAAAAGGCCGAAATAAAGGCAGACTTTTACTGCTGCCTAAGAGACAGGTCAACCCAGACCAGCTCAAGCTGCCTCACTGAGCTTGAGGCTCACGGGAAGCAATGCAGTCATGGAGCTAGCACAATTCACAGTAACTGTGCTGACTGGGTGGTTAGGACTTAATCAAAAGACATGAGCAACTGCCAAAGTCCAAAGATGTCTTATGCTAGGACTGAAAGGCATCCCAAGATTATTTTGGTGAAGTACAATTCTAATAAAACTTTATTTAAAAAAAATGAGTTTGAAGTTATTTTATCACTGCACGAGAGGTCAGAGTACATTTAAAGATGTTTCTCTTACCCATAATTACCTGGAGATGTTATCTAGATTTTTATTGAAAAACATTTGCTTTAATCATATTTAAATAATCCAACTCTTCCTAATAAAGAAGATATAAGTAAACATACCACTTTGAGAGCTGAGATTGCTGCAAAATAAGGGGCTCCGGTGTACCTAAAAAGAAGATATTTACAGTCTAAAACTTGAGAATGAGGCAGGCACACCAGGTTTATCAACAAAAACCATACAGAAGTCAAGCACCTAGCACAGGGCCGAACCCCTAGCAGGTGCTCAGTAAACGTTCAATAAACATGAATCAGAACCAGAAAAGTCAGTCTTTCACCTGAGACCTTTGTACTATGTCAGGAGGGGCAAATTCTGGCTTCCTGTGACTACGGTCTCCCTGTAATGGCTATGTGCAAATTGATGGTTTTAGGGGTTTATACATATGTCAAACTTATGCAATTGTATATCATCTAGAACTCAATAAAGTTGTTAAAGAACAAATATCCTAATATAAAATAGTTCAGCAAGGTTGCCAGATTTCTATCAAGCAAAAAAGGGATAAAGATAGCATTTTTCTATACTAGGAATAATAGATTAGAAAATATGATAGCATCTACAATATTGGCAAAAACCATAAAGCATCTAAGAATTAACTTTATATAAACAAATAATAACTGGGGAAAATTTTTAAATCTATTAAAGAATACATTAGATGTACACTGGCTAAGATGACTTAACGTTATAATGATGACACTTCTTCCTAGATTAATATAAACATAGATATAAAAAGTACTTGATTTATCAGAAATGCACACAGCTGCAAGTAGAAGAAATTTTAACAGCATCTGAACAAAACTGAAGCTTTGTTAGCAAGGAAGATGGGTAGGAATATTACATTAGGGGGGAAAAAACACCCCCAATAATGCTGGGGGTCTTTCCCAGCATCTAGAAAGGTTCAGGAATCTGGAGAAAGCACTGCGTGTAAATTAATAAAGATACTAGAAATATAATATAAATTTGTAATCCACGGGGGAGCCAGAGGAGATCTAGCTTTAGTAACCAAGTTCTCCCTATCTCCGGACCCAGGGCTCTTTTTATTCCCACATCTTGCCCTATAGCAAAGTAGATATCAATATCAAAGGTTAGTTTGGTATACAGTAGGCATTGTCAGTTTGGGGGAACTGCCTACTGGCTGTTCAGGTGTTTGGCAAGCAGGAGGCAATAACATGTCGATTAAAATGCCCTCAGCTGTCTGGTAGCAGGTAATAATATATGTGAATCTTTAGATGTGGGGATATGCCCTTAGATATTCCAACAGCAGGTAATATGTATTCAGCCCTGCTGAATCCCCAAGTTCCATCAACCTTTTGATGAAACTTTTTGCATTTATGACATGCTGGAATTAGCTTCCAGCACCCCAAAACTGAAGACTTAAGACAGTGAGTGTTTACTGAAGGCATCTGCCAGGAGAGAGTGTGCCCGAGGTGATCACAGGCCAAAGCACCCCACACTGGACAGTACCCAGGGAGCAGGACCAGTCTTCGAGATCAACAGTAAGCACAGGCAATGGCCATCTTGATGGAGGGCCACACGGGGCACCCAGGCCAAACAAGAAGAGACTCTCACACCTCCCTCTGGCTTCCATCCTTACTGCTTTGGAATGCTTGTAACTCCACTTTTAAGGTCACTTCAAGCACAGAAAGAAAAACCCTTGAACTTAGCATCAGCTGGTGACTGTAACTTTTACGTCAATTCCAAGCAGTGAAAAGTTTTGCTATCCCAGGAAAAACACACTGGGGAAATTCAGGGTGCACTCTATACCCATGGCACTCTCCTGCAGAGCAGGGCCAATGTGCCAGAAACACCAAAGGACAGGGCATGCCAAACACACACACACACACACACACACACTCGCTC
>NW_005371371.1:2152405-2156768 GCF_000412655.1 Myotis brandtii
CAGGGGTGGGCAAACTTTTTGACTTGAGGGCCACAATGGGTTCTTAAACTGGACCGGAGGGCCGGAACAAAAGCATGGATGGAGTGTTTGTGTGAACTAATATAAATTCAAAGTAAACATCATTACATAAAAGGGTACGGTCTTTTTTTTTCTTTTAGTTTTATTCATTTCAAACGGGCCGGATCCGGCCCGCGGGCCGTAGTTTGCCCACGGCTGCACTAGTGCAATTTTGGGAGAACCATTTTCAACATTTATCAACATTAAAATGTCTATGTACTCTGCTCCAGTAAAAATTCTTCTAGGAACTGTTCCCTTGATTATAACCAGATGGGTATACAAGGAGATATGTAAAGGGATGTCTACAGACAGATTAATTGAAAAAAAGGATAGAGTTAACCAACTGCCTATCAACAGGGACTTGGTTAAATAAATTATGGCCCATCTGTACAATGAATACCATATATTCACTTACCCACTCATAAAGAATCAGTCTAGCTCTAGCCAGTTTGGTTCAATGGATAGAGAGCCAGTCCTCAGACTGGTTCCAGACTCGGGCACCGGTCAAGGGCACGTACGTGGATTGCAGGCTCAATCCCCACCCCAGTTGTGGCGTGTGCAGGAGGCAACCAATCAATGTGTCTCTCTCACATCAATGTTTCTCTCTGTCTCCCCCCACCTCCATTCCACTCTCTCTAAAAATCAATGGAGCCCTAGCTGGTTTGGCTCAGTGGATAGAGTGTAGGCCTGCGGACTGAAAGGTCCTAGGTTCGATTCCAGTCAAGGGCACATGCCCAGGTTGCGGCTCAATCCCCAATAGGGGGCGTGCAGGAGATTAAGTAGACTTTTTTTCCCTCTCCCGTCCTCTCTGAAACCAATAAACAAACAAACAAATAAATAAAAATCAATGGAAAAATTTCCTCAGGTGAGGATTAAAAAACAAAAGAGTAGTCACTGTCAGTCAGTCATATCGGGTAAGAAAACAAAATCTAGTTACATACATATTATTTAAAGTAAGTATAGCTAACTACCTAAACCATTAAAAATACAGGGCTAGGTAAAGAGCACACAGAATGTAAGCAGAAACAGAAATACTAACCAAGGTCGAATTTAAGTCAAAGGCAGTAGGTATCATTTGCGAGCACGGACAAATTATAAATCTTTACGTGTCAAACAACATAGCAGCAGAATATATAAAACTAGAACAGGCCTTAAAAAAAGCTAGGATCTGTCCAATTTAATAAATGACTTCCAGGAATATCTTTAAATTAACAAAGTAAACCAAGCAGATGCTGAGTGTTTTTATCCTCATTACAAAAGTAATACATGCTTATGGTATAAGTCTGAACAATAGAGAAAAGTATAAGAAAAGAAAAAATAGTCCCATCTCCCAACCACAGGCAAAAAATCTTTACATTAACACACACCAATGAACAGCTCAATCAGGGCCCCTTAGAGTTTTCTCCTATTCAACCTTAAAGTTCATCACTGAAAAATACCAAATGTCATAATATCAGACTACATTTGGAAATAATTACTGAGGGTTCAACTAGACAAATGGGCAGTTGACTGGATGGCTGATAGGTAGGTAGACAGACAGATAATAAAGATTAACTGTTTAAATACTAACATTTTCCAAGTCACTTACTCTTGACAGCCTCCAACTATACCTATTCTTCCATCTTGCCCTTTGTGCTTCTTGGTAGTTAGAGGAGGTATAATATTTTTCACCAATTGAAAAGTATTTTCCATATTCTTTATTGAATGTGCTTTATGCAGCGAGAATGCTCTTTTTAAAACTGAAAAACAGGAAAATAAAATTCCTTAGAATGGTAAATATCTATTGGTATATATAAAGAACAGAGAGTTAAACAAAATAGTCCATTAACCAAAATACTTCCCCAAGTCGACTCAACAGATTTTTACCCACTGGTTCCATTATTTTATTTCCGTAAGCAAATGATGTTCAGAAATTACAACACTAACACGTTGTATATGTCAAGTTTATTTTTTAAATGTATCAGACATTTTGGAAGTCTACTTAATCTCAAAGTTTTTGAAAAATACATTAATTAGTAAACTACACATATTTCATTTCAACCATAGCTTAAGTTTATTACATCTCTTCTCTCAAATTGGAAAAGCAATCTCCCATTTGTTACCTTCCACTGATAGACTCATATTATTTCCCTATTTAGTTTCCCAGTCATCTTTCTAACACTGAATTAGATACTAATTAAATAACTTAGAAATGGTATTCTAAATATAGAACAAATCTTACACTGGGTTCATAGGCAATTTGAATTGCCTCTAAATAGCTAATTTTAATTGGCCTTTCTTGAAAACAAGGCACTCAATATTTTTATCCTTCCAATTATTTCAGCAGCTGAGAAAAACTAGACACAGATCACAAGTTCAAGTGAAGATCAGAAGCAGGCTCAGATCCGCATGGTCAAACAGCTTTACCTTTAACCCTTTGAGTGCCAACCAATATCCTAGGAACTATGCTAAAATTGCCAAGGCATTTTTGCTGATTTTACAGCAGTTTAGGAAAAAAATTATGAATCGCAAGT
Source organism: Myotis brandtii (assembly GCF_000412655.1). Taxonomy (NCBI): domain Eukaryota; kingdom Metazoa; phylum Chordata; class Mammalia; order Chiroptera; family Vespertilionidae; genus Myotis; species Myotis brandtii. The sequence continues at coordinate 2,154,976 of NW_005371371.1, forward strand.
AAATGAAGTTATATATTCAATATCTTAAGGAAACCTTTACTACATTTGTTTTCATCTTTGACATATATTGTTTGCTGATTGTATTATAAAATACTAGTAGAAAAAAAATTTGAACAAAACATATAATGTTAAAATAGAGGGACACAGATGTTCAGACCCCAAGATGCAAAGAGAACATTAATTACCTTCAACCCAAACACCGTTAAACCAACACAGGATTAAAACTCAAAACAGAATCACTGTAAACTAGGCTCAAGCAAGGATCAGTACAACTGGCTGGTCCTCTGCTCCCAATGTCTTTCCTCATGTGCCACATTCTGCTCCGATGAGGTGTCCGTAGTACTGCTTCCCATCCTGACTCAGAGCCTGTTGGCAGAGACACTGAGCTAAGGGAGTAAGCCCATTCTCACTCCACCCCCACCACCAAAATTTCCAGCTTTCTGAATATCCATCCACACTCGGAATTCCCAGCCTGCAGCCTTTGCCATGCACAGTTACTGTGAAATGCTCTTTCCTGGTGCTCCCTGACGAGCTGCATGAAAGAATCCAGAGCTGTTAAAATCAGATTTAATGACGGCATCTCTGACCGCGGATGAGCAGTTTATGCAGTCAGGAAAATGTTTGCCATGCATGTTTCAAACTTGAACATATGTAGCTTAAAAATAAATATGACTGGTTAATACAAGAACACTAGAGAATGCCACTCCCTCAAATTCCCCAGAACAATAAACACAACTGCTTAAAAAAAAAAAAGGCTAGAAATGTTAAAGATAGAATCTAAACTTACCAGTCACTCAATGGTTGTTCTGAGTTCCCTATGTTTTGGGTTTATTAGAGACCATCACTTTATACTGAACACTTAACTCCCACAAAATATCCCTAAGACCACCTCAGCACCTTCTGCCTGCACAGACTGTGGTACAGCATCCCTCCCTCCTATGGCTTAAAGGGAGGGTCTACATGTTTCCATGTTGGACCCCAACCCTCAATTGCCTCAAACAGAGTCTGGCACAGAATAAGAAATTCAATAAATGCTTGAGGAATTAAAGGCATCTTGATTCCCTCTCCTCGTTAGCAGTAAGTTTATCCTTCTTTTACAAATGAGGAAACTGAGGCACAGAGAGACAGACCTGTGAAGATGCCTCTGTTAGTAATGGATAAGCTAGGGCAGAAGACACCATTTTACCAAAATGTTGCCATTTTAAGGCAAAAGAAATAATTTTTCTTTAACCAAATATTCACCCCACCAACCAAAAGTCGAGTCAATTCCTCCTCAAATGCCTTCTGAAACCATTTGGGAGAGGAGAAAAAAATCACTGTTGAGAAGTGTAGTATTTTCAATTTTTAACTGAAACTGTATGAATGTAAAGTAAAATCCACACTGTTTGCCAGCATTCTGTCCCACTCACCTGAGATGAGCTCCTGTTAGTGGGAGGAGCAAAGAAAAGACCAGTTAAATTTCCCCTAAACTTCATAGTGAATCTGTTTCACTGGCTTACTGACATTCCCCATTAGGAATTATCCACAGAAATATCTATCCTCCTATCTAATAAAAGAGAAACATGGTAATTAGCCGTACATCTGCTACCCTTCTCATTGGCTAATCAGGGCGATATGCAAATTAACTGCCAGCCAAGATGGCGGCCGGCAGCCATGCACTGAAGCGAACAGGGAGGCTTGCTTGCTCCAGTGACTGCGGACTCCAACGTTCCCCGCCTGACTTGCCGGCCTCTCAGCTGCAACTCTAAGCAACTATGTAGCAAATATAGAAGCTAAACAAAACCCCAGAAACC
>NW_005371371.1:2160618-2163982 GCF_000412655.1 Myotis brandtii
CACAAATTTTTGTGCACCGGGCCTCTAGTATATATATAAAAGCCTAAGCGACCGTCCGACCGGTAGCTATGACACGCACTGACCACCAGGGGGCATATGCTCAAAGCAGGAGCTGCTGCCACGGTTCTCAGGTGATGCACCCGGAATCAGAGAGGAGGGAGCCCGATTCTGGGGTGCATCACCTGAGAACCGCTCTCTCGCAATCCGGGACCCCTCAGAGGATGTCAGAGAGCCAGTTTCGGCCCATCCCTGCAGGACAGATCCCCACAGGACAGGCCGAGGGACCCACCTGGTGCACGAATCCACCAGGCCTCTCGTTTAAATATAAACGTCAAAGTCTTGAAGGACAAAAAGGCCTGGACAAGAGGCGACTTAAAATTTATCCTATTATGTAACTTTGTTTTCATAACAATTCTGAGTCTGGGAGATCAGGTAAAACCGGCCTGGTTTTTATCTGCTTTGGAGAAGTGTGGCTGAGGAAGTCTGGGGAATCACATAGATTTCTTAAGCCTGGGCTGTTTTCTAGAATTGCACCTGGAGAGGTAGAAGGAGACACTATGTGCTACAGACAGTCTTCAAACACAGGCGGTAGGACAGGGAAGAAAATAAACCACCTTATTTTATTTACACAGTGAGGTAACTCAGGTCCACTCAAAAGTGAATAAGAAATTCCTAACAAACACAACTTTGCACTCACAGCTTTCCGTGAGACCGATGTTTTTCTGTGCAAAGTGCGCTTGAAATTAACATGGACCATAAACTAACTGGGAGCGCACGACAGCCGTGCTCAAGTCAACGGAGATGGGCCTTAAAGCGAGGATAAGCCCGACCGGCTTGGCTCAGTGGATAGAGCATCGGTCTGCGGACTGAAGGGTCCCGGGTTCGATTCCGGTCAAGGGCATGTACCTTGGTTGCGGGCACATCCCCAGTAGCTGATCGATGTTTCTAACTCTCTATCCCTCTCCCTTCCTCTCTGTAAAAATAAAAAATAAAAATATATTTTTAAAAAAATAAAGCGAGGATAAAAGTCAGGGCGCAACACCACCTGTTTTTAGTCAAGTTCAGCAAGTCAGTCTAATAATGAAACCTCTAACTCAAAGGAAATCTAACTAGTCACAGTGTGTGATTTTGAGACAAACAGCTACCAATAAAAAGTCTCCGTAAGTTGGTCCCAGAAGCCCCTCTGCTGCTGGCAGGACTGAGGCGCGTGAGCTGAGGAACCCCTCAATTCTCAGAACATTCGGACCCGCCATGCCTAACAAAGGGCCAAACTCCGTAACAGTTACTCTCGCCACGTCCGGCCTGAAAGCTCCCGGGACCAAAGTCTCCGGGAGAACTTCCGGGATCCGGGCATCAACTGCGCCGCCGCCGAAAGTCGGTTCCAGCTCGCTGTTGCCGGGGATACGGCTTCCCCTCCCTCCCGCTGGGTCCACTGCAGTTTTGCTGGAGCGTAGATTGCGGTGTCGAGACGCGTCTTAATGGTTTAGGGCTTGAGTTGTTTTTATCGTTTCTTTTTTGGGCAAGGGGCGTTATAGAAAGTAATTGAGACAGAAAGCTGCCCATTTGACCACTTCAGCTACATACTTACAGGCGTGTAGAAAGTTAGCTCCAATGGAAACGCGTTATCTTTTTCTCTGTTGTATGCTCAGCATCCTGAACATGACACAGGGTAGGTGTTCACTCTTTCTTGAGGTGTAATTTACAAAACGATAAAATTCACAAATTTTGGCCGTACAAGTCTATGAGTTTTAGCAAATGTGTAATCATGTAATCACCACCACAATCTTGATTTAGAACTTTTCTATCAATACACCCAAATCATGCTTTTGACACTATTATGTTATTTTAAAATTTTTAATTGTTGATTGCTCATACATGGGAACGCAACTGATTTTTATATATTGACCTTGCTAAATTCCTTTATTAGTTCTAGCAGATATTTTTGAAGATATTAGTTTATATCCTTTGACCTTGCTAAATTCATTGATCAGTTCTAGCAGATATTTTTGAAATTACTTGGGATCTTCTATATAAGCAACGTCAGTTTGCCCCATTTTTTTGGCGGCAATAACTTCAACTTCAATCACTTGGTAAGGTGGTATCCACCAGGTTGTTCATTACCAGTGGCAATAACTTCAACTTCAATCACTTGGTAAGGTGGTATCCACCAGGTTGTTCATTACCAGTGGCAATAACTTCAACTTCAATCACTTGGTAAGGTGGTATCCACCAGGTTGTTCATTACCAGTGGCAATAACTTCAACTAATTTATATATTACATTATCCTTTTTAATATTTTAAATGAAACATGTTGAAATATTTACATTTCTTTTTTAATATACTTTTTATTATTGATAGTATTACAGTATTTCCCCTCCCCCCCTTTAACCACCATCCTCCCAGCCCCTGAAATATTTACATTTTAACGGGTCATCTGGGGTCCCCTGCTTTAGAGCCACCTCTGATCCTTGTGATACTGTGAGTCTACCTTTCTACAGAATGCTGAACATGATTTTCTTCTGGTGTGCCCCTCCCCTCAGATTTGGGGGAGGAGGGGAGATATGTATAAATTAAGAAAAATTGTACAAATCAAACTCTGGATCTTTCTTACTCAGCTACGAAATTGTGAAGCATGAGAGTTGGCACTGCCCACCTGGTGGCATTGTGGTGGAAAGATGTAAGAGAAGATATGTGCAGCTCATTGGACACTGACCTGCTTCACGGTATTAGTATGATTTGTCTTCCGACACCAAAATGATGAAGGAAAAGATTTCCAGTTCAAAGTATATGCACTCATTTCATTTCTTTTACATCACCTCTGAAATAAGACACATTGGACAGCTGATTCACACAGCCAGTCGGCCTGGTGGTCAAATCCCTCTAGTATTAACTACAACAATCAAGGCTCAACTAGAACAAGACTGCGCACAAAGACCACTAGGGGGTGCACCAAGAAAGCATAAAAAATGCGGAGACAAAAAAACATGACAGAAATGGAGGATATAGAGCTAAAAATCGCAATTTTGAGGGCTTGCAAAAATGTGCTAGAAGCTGTCAATAAACTTGAGGAGAGAGTCACGAAAACTAATGAGACCCTCGATGCTATGATAAAAGTACAAATTCATGAATTTGTATTTATTCAGAATTATTTATTTATTATCCACTAGGTAATTTATTGCTAGTATGAATTCATTTTAATTTTGTTGTATGCATTTATCTTAATTTATATATTACATTACCCTTTTTAATATTTTAAATGAAATATGTTGAAATATTTACATTTCTTTTTAAATATACTTTTTATTATTGATAGTACTACAGTATTTCCCCTTTCCCCCTTTAACCACCATCCTCCCAGCCCCTA
>NW_005371371.1:2164057-2168267 GCF_000412655.1 Myotis brandtii
AAACTCTGGATCTTTCTTACTCAGCTACGAAATTGTGAAGCATGAGAGTTGGCACTGCCCACCTGGTGGCATTGTGGTGGAAAGATGTAAGAGAAGATATGTGCAGCTCATTGGACACTGACCTGCTTCACGGTATTAGTATGATTTGTCTTCCGACACCAAAATGATGAAGGAAAAGATTTCCAGTTCAAAGTATATGCACTCATTTCATTTCTTTTACATCACCTCTGAAATAAGACACTTTGACCCCTCTCTCTGGCCAGGTTGAGAGGTGAATGTGGACAATAAAGGGGCCACATACTAAACCTAACAAGCTCAGGGAGGCCTGTATGGTGGGCCTTACATACTTAGAGACCTATAGTAGCCACATAGGATGTGTAAAATTAAAACTTCCTAACTAAAAGCAAGTCATGACAGGTAGTCATGTCCTAGGCTGGTATCTTCCTTGATGAAGGAAGCTGAGCCTGTCTATGCCTTTTTGCATCTAAGATAACATACCTTTGGAATGTCAAAGTGATCCCCTTTTCCCCAGACCTCTCAGGGCACAATCTCCCACCAGAGCACGAGACCACAGAACCCCTCATTATTATCTTGTTGCCCAAATGCCATCTCTATGTACCATAAATGTTCATTGTTAACTATCCTATGCCCACCAATGTAAAAGAAGTATATCTCTCTCCATTTTACTCTTTATTCAATCTCAGATTTCTCTACTTTGCTTTCTCTCATCTCCCTATAACCCCCTCCCTTTCTGTCTCCTGCTTTGATTGTAAGGTATAAAATAAGCTACAAAACTGCCATTCACCAAAGCATTTTCTCAACCCATTGAGATTTTGCTTCCTGGCAATTGTCAGTTTGGCTCAAATAAATTAATAAAACTGTCTACAGATTTGGAGGTTTCTTATGTCAACATGACCTTCACCACCTTTCCACACTGTCCTCCCTGGTGCTGTTGGCCTACAAGCTGCTGTTCTCATCAAACTAGGCTAAGAAATAGATCCAAGAAAAATCTATTGGAACCCAGATCTTTTACTGTCAGGAAGGTGAAATAGCATGCTGGATAATATTACAGAAGACCTATAAAAATGTTCGTTAGTATTTACCCACAAAAATCTGAAAAATAGTTAAAGCTGGAATAAGCTATAATTTTTCAATTAAGCTTGAAGGGACTAGAAGTAACATAACACTGACAACTAATCTGCATTCCTACTCATTTAATTACCTCAGTGGGAGCAGCTGCTTATTGTACCCATTGGTAACTGGGTTCTTCATTTTGGGAACTATTCCTTGTAACATACCACCTATTATTTTTAGCTTTGCATTGAAGAGGAATATGATTCAAGGAAACGGCCAGAGGGAACATAAAATTTATTTCCAGGATAAGCAAATTTTATTTTCAGCCTTCAGGAAAAACCAGTTCTAGGCTCAGGTAGATGTAGTTTCTCTGGGAGCTTATTTGAAACGTAGCAGCAGTAAGGTACCTATTATGCATAAAATGCATTTATTCTTGCTGTGATTCAGCATCTTTCTTAAAAACACACATAAAATAATCAATTAAAATGCTGATGCTGTTATTGATCTGCTGGCTGTGAGTAGCACACTTGCCTTTTTGATCAGCTGTTGCAGCCTCAGCAGCAGGTGCAGTGGTGGCTCCAGGAAAGGCCACTGATGGATGTTGAACTTCACCCTGTGATTTCACCACAACCCCTTTCCATATGTTAGTTTGATGGGCCAGGGAACGAAATCTTTATCAAGAGCTCTAATGATTAAAGCACTTCTCATATTTGTCACATTTGCAGATGGTGCTGTGTTGAGTATTTGTATTCACTTTCTCCTGCATAAAACTCAGCAGTATAGTTCTCCGTCCTTCCTCCCTGCAGTTGTCAAAAAGAAGCCACACAGAACTGAATCTAATATCATGGAATTCATATTTTGATCCTTATTTAGGAAGTTAGGCTGAGACAAAGTAAAACATCTAACTCTGTGTATATGTGTGTGTGCATGATTACATGTGTGTTCACATGCACTTCTATATCATATATTAACCACCAATAAATGAAGCAATAGGCTCTTCTTGTTGGCGCTAATCTCGAAGACTTCAGAGGGCCCACAGTTTCAATAAAAACACACCTCTTATATAATCTTAACATGAAGGAATAAACACTAAGTTGAATTTCAATTCCCCAGCAATAGCTTTGAGAATTTGGAAGAGGCACCTAAACAGTTTTCGTTGTAGACTTTTCATCACCAAAAAATGAGATATTTGAATTAGATAAACTTTCCTATTTCTGTCAGCTCCAGAAATGTGGTTTTGATCTAGTGAGTACATTTGCTTATATTTTATCTTTTATTTAGTTTGTGACTCATATTTTAATGTCCTCTCAGAGGGACAATAATGTGTTTAGGTGTAGTCAAAAATCTAGGATTTATGTAGGTTTCAAATAATATTAAGACAAATACCTCTCATACATTTTTTTAAATGAAAAGTTTTCTCCAAAATAAAATTAGAGAATGCCCCCTAGAAAGATGGCCATGTGAAGTCACCTGATTAGAAGCCTTGTTGACTTCATTCCATTAAATATCCTCCTTTACCTACAACACACAGGCTCCATCAACCTCAGTTCAACCTCTTGGCTAGATTAGTCCCTATTTCTCAGTTATTCTTGGGGAATTGTATAAGAGAGAAAAAATCTTTCCTCTGCCCTCTTCGGGTAGGGGTCTGTAAATGAGACTGACAAAAGACGGATTAACAGGAGAAAAGGTATACAATCATATTGTTAATATTTTATTTTTTTCCCCATAAATGGAGGCCTTCATAGAAAATAAATGAAAACCCAAAGAAACAGTCCAGTTGGGTGTTGGGGCCTCATATACAATTTCAACAAAAGGCAGTCAGTTGTGGGGATGTGAGAAGACAAAGGTAGTGAGGTTTTGGATTCTAGCGGTGGTACATGGTGGGAAGGTAAATATATGGGGAACCTAATGGAAGCGAAGGGTTATTCAGTAAGGTTTCATTTGTGCAGATGTGTCTTGGCACCATCTCCATCTCCGGTGATAAGGACTGTCCTTCCCTTCCTGGTATGAGAGGGGGACACCTGCAGAAGGGGTAACTTATTTCCTGCTTTTAGACAGGGGAAGGGCAGAGAGCTATTTCTGTGTCTGCTGTTCCTTAATTGCCGACAGCACAAAATAATCTTTATGCCAAATGACACTTTTGGGATGGCATATTCTGATGCCCTTCAACTGTGTATTATCTATGGGAACTGAAACTTCAACAGTGCATTCTACTAGAAGTGTCTGTGATGATGGAAAAGTTCTCTGTGCTGTGTAATATGGCGGCCCCTAGTCACATGTGTCTATTGAGCACATGAAATGTGGCTAGTGCCACTGAGGGGCTCCATTTTAAATTTTATTTAACTTAAATTTAAATAGGCACATGTGGCTAGTGTCTACTGTACTAGACAGTAGTGCTCTAGAATATCAGGAATCTAAACAAATGCAAAATATTAGGTTAGCTTTGAGCAAGAGAAATTTTACAATGTGCTGTATCATGTACTGCACCCAATACTCCAGGCCACCTTTCATTCTAGGATGTTGCCTTTTAGTTTAATATTTACCCGGAGTGCCCTCTACTGTCTCTAAGATGACAGTGTTTTGAAATGTCCTTAATGTGAGCAATTTTGGATGATAATTGGTTCTATAAACCCTGTAAATCAGCCCAGGACTAACCATTGTTATCAGATAGGTCTGTAGTTAGGTCTGATCCTTAAAATTTTATTTAAGCAAAACTTCTGCTGAAGCTAAGTTAGAAATTAACCTAGAAGACAATTATGGAATTATAGTTTGGTAATAATCCGCTCTGGATTCTTGATTCACCGTTGTTTCTGCTAAATCTCTTCTTCCTTGCAGAGGTATTATCTTTAGGCATTGCTGATAGCTGATGTCTAACATTCACATTTATATTCTGTGTTACAGTGAAAATAGCCAGGTGAGCCAGGACTAGACTTGTGGCAGGTCTGTGGCAAAATGAGAGCAAGGAACTCAAGTCCACCCCAGGAAATGAGGAAACCTAACAAAGAATCTTAAGGAGAGGATTAGAACCTCTGTTTGGTTTGTAAACATAACAATTTTATGGGTCTGAATTATTTCTCATCATTGAGGAAGAGGAGGAGGAGGAGGAGGAGGAGGAGAGGGGAGCGGGGAAGGGAGG
>NW_005371371.1:2168312-2189595 GCF_000412655.1 Myotis brandtii
GAGAGAGAGAAAGCCAGGCTAATTTTGTTTAGTGAATATGATACAATTACATTCAAAACAGTATTTGGCATAGCTAACAAACTTACTTGGGGAGAAAAATGATGCAGCAGAGTTTGTGGAGGAAAGTCATTTGCTTACTGGGCAGGCAACTTGAATCACTAAGTAAAGATCTGAGCGTCACAGTTTTGTGACACCCCCCCCCCCATGAGATGTGGAGAAGAACACTTAGAAAACAAGAATAATAAGGATGTGGCATGTGGGCTTAGGTCATGAATGAACACTTCAGAAACAGTTTGCCTTCAACTCAAAGGCTGAAGGAATGAGTCTAGAGAAGGAGTATTCAGAAGAGCAAGAAGCATTTGTAGCTTTGCTGCTTTGGACACTGAGACAATCTAGGTTGTAGGCTTGGTGCCTGATTAAGTTTCTGACCTGGGCCATTATGATATGGTTATGGGTACAGATTTCATTAGATGTTTTGTTGGCAGAATAACTATGTCGGAGACTAATTCATCCACTTCAACAAATATGTATTAATTCTTTTTTAAAATATATTTTTATTGACTTCAGAGAGGAAGGAAGAGGGAGAGAGAGAGAGAGAAAATCAGTGATGAGAGAGAATCATTGATTGGCTGCCTGCTGCCTACCCCACTGGAGATTGAGCCCACAATCCGGGCATGTGCCCTGACCGAGAATCGAACTGTGACCTCCTGTTTCCTAGGTTGACGCTCAACCACTGAGCCATGCCGGCCAGGCTATATTAATTCTTTATATGCGTGAGGTACTGACAAAGTTCCTGGCCTTGACTGTGGTAGAGCTTGTGGGCCCACAAAACACTGCAGGGTGCCCAGGGCTGTGGGTAGTAGTCTGTGAAAGTGCTGGCAAAGGAGCGAGAACAGACGGTTAGCACACTGCCCCAGAACAACCTCTTCCTCCTTTCTGATTGGCACATACGTGATTACACACTTGACTCAGGAAGACTGGCTCTCTCCCCGGGTCTGAAGGTGAATGCAGGCTGATCCAGCCTAAGCACTGTGCTCCCATTTCTCTTGGTGATTTTTTAAAAATATATTTTATTGATATTTTACAGAGAGGAAGGGAGAGGGATAGAGAGTTAGAAACATCGATGAGAGAGAAACATTGATCAGCTGCCTCCTGTACACTCCCTACTGGGTATGTGCCCTCAACCAAGGTACATGCCCTTGACTGGAATCGAACCTGGGACCCTTGAGTCTGCAGGCCAATGCTCTATCCACTGAGCCAAACTGGTTAGGGCACTCCCTTGGTGATGTTTATGCATGAGTGATGCAATTCTCATCACTAAATTGTGAGGGAGGCTTCCAGGAATGGGTTCTCAGCTCTTAGACATAAGCAGATACAGTCCAGTCTGTAATGATACCTAGGCCTGGGGAAACTATCTTGGGACCCTGAGGCATCCGAGTTTTCGATGAGGCAGAGTTAGCCAATGCTGGACCGCCTTGTGAGATGATCAAGTGCCTGGTTTGCCCAGGACTTTTCCCAGTTATAGCACTAAAATTCCCTACTATACATAGGGCATTGTGCTGAGGATTTTACATATATTCTTTTCTTTCCTCCTCACAATGGTTTTTTTCCCCTTAAACTGTTTATTTTGAGATAATTGTAGATTCACATGTAGTTGTGAGAATAAATACAGAGAGATTCCATAAACTCTTTACCCAGTTTCTCCCAGTGTAACATCTTGCAAGACTACAGTACAATATCACAACCTGTATATTGACAGCAACACAGTCAAATATAGAACCTTCCATCACCACAAGGATCCCCGTGTTGCCCTTTTATAGATGTACCCATCTCCCTCTCACCCACACCTCATTCTTAACCCTTGGCAACCAGTGAGCTGTTCTCCATTGCTATGATATTGTCACTTCAAGAATGTCATATAAATGGAACCTACAGTATGTAACCTTTGGGATTAACTTTGTTCCACTCAGTATAATTCTCTGGAGATTCTTCCAAGTTGTTGCCTATATCAGTAGTTTGTTTCTTTTTTATGGCTGAGTAGTATTCCACGGTGTGGATGCACCAGAATTTGTTTAACCATTCAGTCATTGAAGGACACCTGGGTCGTTTCTACTTTTTGGCTATTGGGACTAAAGTTGATATGAACATTCATGTGCAGGTTATCATGTGAACATTAGCTTTCACTTCTCTGGGATAAATGACCAAGAGTGCAGTTGCTGGGTCATATGACAGTTGGATATTTAGGTGGATTTTCTGTTTGTTTGTTTTTAATATTTTTTTATTGATTTCAGAGAGGAAGGGAGAGGGAGAGAGAGATAGAAACATCAATGATGAGAGAGAATCATTGATTGGCTGCCTCCCACATGCCCCACAATGAGGATGGAGCTCACAACCTGGGCATGTGCCCTGACCAGGAATCGAACCAGGACATCCTGGTTCATAGTTTGACGCTCAACCACTGAGCCATGCCAGTCAGGCTTGTTTGTTTGTTTTAGTGAAACTGCCAAACTTTTCCAAAGTGTCTATACTACCCAGTTTGCCTTCTCTTATCTTTCAGTTTTCTTACGGTTTTTTTTTTGATGGAATACCTAAGTGGTTTAGCTGTCCCTAGTAGTAGCCCTCCATCTTCTGCCACGGTTATTTTTTGAGAGATAGTATCCCCATGTACCTCTGTTTCCCAGGGCTGCCGTAACAAAGTACCACAAAGTGTGTGGCTTAAAGCAACAGAGATCATTGTCTCCCAGTTCTTACCTCTGGAGGCTGGAAGTCTGAAATCAAGGTGTCAGCAGGCCTATGCCCTCTCTCTCTCTATGGAACCTTAGAGATAGATATCCTTCCTTGCATCTCCCTAGCTTCTCATGGTTGCTGGCAGTCTTCGGCGTTCCTCAGCTTGCGTCTGCATCACTCCCATCTCTGCCTTCGTAGTCACATGGCATTCTCCCTGTGTGTCTGTGTCTTCAGACGGCCTGTTCTTATAGGGGCAACAGCTTACTCAGTTAGGAGCACGTCCTACTCCATTATGGCCTCATCTTAACCTCACGAATTATGTCGCAATGACCCTATTTCCAAATAAGTTCACATATGAGGTGCTAGGGGTTAGGACTTTAACCTATCATTTTTTTGGGGGGAAGACGGGGGAGCAGAGGAGAATATAACACCATGTTACTGCTGAAGAAAACCAGACCCAGACAGTAAAGAGTGGCAGAGCTGAGATCTGAGTATGATCTACCTCGTCTCACTCTGGTTACTTTATACTATACCCCTTAACCTCTATGGGGCTTACCTATTTCAGACAAATTTTAAAAAAATATTCATTCATAAGAAAAGGAAGTCTTAGAAGCTATGCCAATGGATAAATATTACAGGTCGATTTGTCTTTCCTTGGTTGACTTCCCTTTTTTGTTGTTTAAAAACAGAAATGTATTGTTTCACAGTTCTGAAGACCAGAAATCTGAGCTAAAGGTGTCAGCAGGGCTGGTTCCTTCTGAAGGCTGTGAGGGAGAATCTGTCCCATGCCTCCCCCCCCCCCCCCCCCCCCCCCCCCCGTTTCTGTGGTTTGCTGGCAGTCTTTGGCATTTCCTTAACTTATTGGATCACCCCGATCTCGGTCCTTATCTTCATATGGTATTTCCTGTATGTGCCTGTGTGTCCAAATTTCCTCTTCTTGTAAGAACACTAGTTATATTCAGTTAGGGGCCCACCCTACTCTTGTGTGACCTCATCTTAACTAATTATGTCTGCAACCACCTTATTTCCAAGTAAGGCCACATTCTGAAATTCTGGGGTTAGGACATCCATGTATGTGTTTTGTGAGGAAACAATTCATCCCCTAACACTTTCCAATCAATGATCCCAGAGAAAGAGGAAGAGGGAGGCCGGAGGATCTAGTAAGTGACATTTACATTCTCTTTTAAAAGTTTTAAAAATTTTAAAAAAATATTTTTATTGATTTCAGAGAGGAAGGGCGAGGGAGAGAGAGATAGAAACATCAATGATGAGAGAGAATCATTGATCAGCTGCCTTCTGCATGTCCCCTACTGGGGATCGAGCCCACAGCCTGGGCATGTGCCCTGGACTGGAATCAAACCCGGGACACTTCCATCTGCAGGATGATGCCCTATCCATTGAGCAAAAGCAGGTAGGGCTAAAATTTTTAAATTAAATTTATTGGGGTAACAATGCTTAATAAGATTATATAGGTGCAAGTATACAATTCTGTAATACATCATCTGTCTATTGCATTGTGTGTTCACCGCCCAAAGTTGTCTCCTTCTGTCATCATGTATGTGACTTCCTTTACCATCCTCTACCTCCCCCTCTCCACCCCTTCCCTCTGGGAACCTGACTTCACTGTTGTACTCAGTGTCCGAACTTGCTCTGCGCCTGCTTTCAAAGAGTTAGTCCACGGGGTTGACTAGGGCAGCGGTTCTCAACCTGTGGGTCGCCTAAGACCATCCTGCATATAAGATATTTACATTACGATTCATAACAGTAGCAACATTACAGTTATGAAGTAGCAACGAAAATAATTTTATGGTTGGGTCACAACATGAGGAACTGTATTTAAAGGGCCAGAAGGTTGAGAACCACTGGACTAGGGTAAGTGTTTCATTTACTAATTAGCTGCTTTCTACGGTATTCGAGAGAGTCTGAGAATAGGCCTAGAAATCAGTCAGACAGAGATGTGGTACAGGGCTGGCTGGTCTTACGGAAAGTGTGATGAATACCGCCCTATTACTAACACTCGTGTAATTGGAAAAACACACCAGGAACTTAGATATTTGTGAACAGGAGCTTCTTTTCCTAGGTAATGAAGAGAGGAACAGGTCTGATGTGTCCACAAAAAGACAGCTTGGATCTGATAGTTCCCTCCCAGACTTCAGGCTCCTGCTCAGGCTCACACTCCTCTAATTTTAGCTCAGGGCTCACCTTTAGGCTTCCAGAACTTAACTGACTACGTATTGAAGTTTTCCTTTTCCGGTCTTTCCAGTATTGTCTGAATCTCCGAGAAGACTCCTCTCAGGCCCAGAAACATGTTGTTGACTGCTTGTGATCTTGCTGCAGCCTAATCTGTCTTTCCCGCCCTGGCCTACTTCTCTCTGGATTTTCTACAAAACAGTGCTTTCTGCAGTGTGTGATGCATCTTCTGCAGTTAAAAGCTCTATTAACCATGGGCTAAATTGGAACTCCCTTTAAAAATATATATATTTTTTATTGATTTCAGAGAGGAAGGCAGAGGGGGAGAGAGATAGAAACATCAATGATGAGAGAGAATCACTGATGGGCTGCCTCCTGCACGACCCACACTGGGGATCCAGCCCCAAACCCTGGCATGTGCCCCGACCGGGAATCAAACCGTGACCACCTAGTTTATAGGTTGACGCTCAACCACTGAGCCACGTGGCCGGGCAAATTGGAACTCTTTTAAAAAATGTCATTCCCCACCCCCTCCCACCCCCCAATATTGAGCTCATTTTTCTGTAAATCTCACTTTTACTAATATTTAGAAGCAACAATCTATTTTTGAGTAAGAAGACAGCACTTGTCATTTAACCAAATGCAGACCCACACCCATTGGTGTTTTGCTTTGTAGTGTTTTAAATAACAGTTGATCTTTTCAACTATAATCATGTATGCATATATGTATTTTTGCCTCTTTGATCAGATTTTTATTCAGAATTAGCTGTCCAAAGTGACCATAACCATGTATTTAAACCAGTTTTAAAAACAAGGAGGCTATTATAAATAGAAGGGAAATGAAGGAGCTGCACCTGAACGGAGCCACTTTACCCAAACTCTCCCGTGTCTAAGCCTCGCCTGCATGGACTCGGGAGTCTCACTAACTGGAACCTGCACCCAGGACTGGAGGAGATGAGTCCCCGAGAGGAGTCACCAGGGGTGCCGGCCGCCTGTCCTTGGGCAGTGAGCTGGTTGCCTCCGGCCGCTATAACCAAGCACCACAAACTAGTGATTTGAAACAACAGAAATTCATTTTCTCCCAGATCTGGAGGAAGTCTAAAATCATGGTGTGGACAGGGCTGTGCTCCCTCTGGAACCTGCAAAGGAGAATCACTCCTTGCCTCTTCCGGCCTCTGGTGTTGCCAGCATTCCTTGGCACTCTTGGCTTGTGGTTGTGTCACTCTAATCTCTGCCTCCATGGTCACATGATCTTCTCTCAATTTTTGACTTGATGTCCAAATTCCCCCCTTTTATAAAGACCTCAGTATTGGATCTGGGGCCCACCCTACTCCAGAAAGACCTCATCTTAAATAATTACATCTGCAATGGTCTTATTTCCAAATACGGTCACATTCTGAGGTACCTGGGGCTAGGACTTCAATATATTTTTTGGGGGGAACAGTTCAACCCACAACCGGCAGCTTAGCTCCATGTCCAGTTCCTTGTTTCCAGGGAGACAGGGATGAGAAGCTGACCCACAGACCCTTTCCTTCCTTCCACCCACTGGCCCTGCTTCAATGTGCTCCAGACATCAGTGTCCATTATTGTGGCAGGTCTCTGACAGCAGGCTGTGGCCCTCCCTAATTCAAGCCCAGAGGTGACCCTGAGTACACTGCTCTGCCGCCCCCCACCCCCACCCCCGCCCCACTCTGAGTTTCAGAGTTGCCTAAATGGAACTTGATGGAATCACCTCTGTGAACTTCAGAATCGTTGTTACAGGGGGCTTGCAGGAAGAAGAGGAGATGGTCATTTCTTCTCTTAACTTAAATCCCTCAAAGAATTCTTGCTGAGGTAGGCCCCAGAAGGGCCCTCAGGACTCTGGAATGAAGCTTCACCCTTTCCATAAATCTGGATGGGGGAGGGTACTATCTCCTACCAGTAGGGGGCACAAGAAGCTGACGTGAGAGGTACAGCTTTCCTGGAGTTTTGGCTAGTCTTGTGGCTCTCAACTGTCTCTACATATTAGAATCATGGGCGGGGGCTTCTTAAAAATACTACTTGTTGCCCTAACCGGTTTGGCTCAGTGGATAGAGCGTCAGCCTGCGGACTGAGGGGTCCCAGGTTCGATTCCGGTCAAGGGCATGTACCTTGGTTGCGGGCACATCCCCAGTAGGGGATGTGCAGGAGGCAGCTGGTCAATGTTTCTTTCTCATTGATGCTTCTAACTCTATCCCTCTCCCTTCCTCTCTGCAAAAAATCAATAAAAATATATTTAAAAAAAATAAAAATACTACTTGTGCAAAGGTATGAAGTCATTTTTAAAAAAATATATTTTATTGATATTTTACAGAGAGGAAGGGAGAGGGATAGAGAGTTAGAAACATCCATGAGAAACATGGATCAGCTGCCTCCTGTACACCCCCTACTGGGAATGTGCCTGCAACCAAGGTACATGCCCTTGACCGGAATCGAACCTGGGACCCTTCAGTCTGCAGGCCGACGCTCTATCCACTGAGCCAAACCGGTTAGGGCTGACATCATTTCTTCTTTTTTTAAAATATATTTTATTGATTTTTTACAGAGAGGAAGGGAGAAGGATAGAGAGTTAGAAACATCGATGAGTGAGAAACATCGATCAGCTGCCTCTTGCACATCCCCTACTGGGGATGTGCCCGCAACCAAGGTAAATGCCCTTGACAGGAACTGAACCTGGGACCCTTGAGTCCACAGGCCGACGCTCTATCCACTGAGCCAAACAGGTTAGGACCTGACATCATTTCTTAAAAAAATATTTATAGATGCAAATGAGCACATGAAAAGATGTTCAATATCATGAGTCTTTAGGGAAATGCAAATAAAAACCAGAGTGAGATACCCCTGTATACCTACTGGAATGACTAAAATTAAAAAGACTGAAATACCAAATATTGGCAAGGATGTGGAAAAATCAGAACTCTTTCATGTGGCTGGTGGGAACGTAAAATAGAACCAGCACTTTGGTTTTTTGTTTATTTAGTTGTGTGTGTGTTTTTACATTTTATTACTATTTTATTAAGAAGGAAGTCACACTGAGGGGTCTTTCTAAGGTTCTTTGCAGCTCTAGATTTTTCTTTCAATATTATTTTGTATTGGTTTCAGGTGTACAGCACAGTGGTTAGACAAGGAACAAGTACTTTGGAGAGGCAGCTTGACAGTTTCTTTTATTTTTTGACTGTTTCTTAAAAAGTTAAACATATTCCTACTATATGACCCAGCCATTCAATTTCTAGGTAGTTACCCAGACAAAGAAGCCAGACAAAAATGTATGATACTGTATCATTCCATGCAGATAAAATTTTGGAAAATGCAGACTAATCTACAGGGATACAAGTTCAGTGGCTCCTTGGGTATAGAGAGGGTGGGAGGAGCAGAGCACAGATACCAAAGGGGCACAGGGAGACATTTTGGGTGATGGACATGTTCATTCTCTTAACTGTGGTGAAGATTACACAAGTAAACACATTTGTCAAACTTCTCCAATTGGTCACTTAAATATGTACAGTTTGTTGTTTATCAATTAGACCTCAATAAAGTTGTTTTAAAAAACTGCTGCCCTGGCCTGTATGGCTCAGTAGAGTACAAAAGGTTGAGGGTTCAATTTCCATTCAGGGCACATACCCAGGTTTCGGGTTCAGTCCCCTGTCAGGGTGTACAGGTGGCAACCGACTGATGTTTCTTTCTCACATCCATGTTTCTCTCCCTGTCCCTGTCCCTGTCCCTCTCCCTCTCCCTCTCCCTCTTCCTTCCTCTCTCTCTAAAATGAGTGAAAAAATATCCTTGGGTGAGGAATGCAGGAAAAACATAAAAACTGCTACCTAAGTTTCAGTCCCCAGAGATTCTGACATTTTTGGGCTGAGAAGGACAACAGGGTTGATATTTTTAAGAATCTGCCCCTAAAGTACAACCCTTGTAATTTTGGGTAAGATGTTTGAGTATGAAAGATAGGCTAAGTCTATGTGTTGGTTTTTAATTTTGGTGACTGAGGGAAAATAATGTATTTAAACTAACCCAATGGACATCACCAAGGAAAATAGTTGAGTTTACTAAGTGGTAGGTCAGACCATATAAAATCACTGTGGTTAGGTCATAAAAGCTCAAGTGCTGGCAATTCCATAAGGTTCAACCTATATTTTTAATATTTTCACCCTTATCAAACAATAGTTGTTAAGAATTATCATATAAGTGCTGCACCAAGTCATACTATGTCGCTTCAGAATATTAGAACTGTAATATAGCAACTTAAACATATTTCACTAACCATACTCCTCTCCATCTCCCCCCACACCCACTCCAGCCAGTAAATACTCTGAATGGTACAAGAAAATATCATTTCAATTGAAAATAAACACAGTGAATTCATTTGGCCCTCCCCGTAGACTTTTGTCCCATTTTTCCAGGTTCAAATTTAAGTTTAACTTTAGATCTGCATGTTCTTTTTTCAAAAGTAATGTGTATTCATTGTAGAAAATGCAAAAAATACAGAAAAACACAAATAAGACTTTAAAAATTAAGCATAACCCCACTATATAGCTTGCCCACTTCAAAAAACCTAGGACTTAGCTCAATGGTTAGTCATTTTTAAAAATAAACTTCAGGTTATAAACAGTTCTTTGTAGTTCCTCTTAATTACTTGAGGCCCTTGTTAATATTTATTCAAGTAGGTTGAAGTATGAATTAGTTCCTTAATCATCAGAACTGGATCTCTTATAGAAGGGTTAATCCAGTGGTACAATAAAACTACCTGGCTAGTGTAAAGAAGAAAAAGCAATTTAGCCCAGCCTGTGTGGCTCGGTAGTTGAGTGTCAACCTATGAACCAGGAGGTCATGGTTCGATTCCTGGTCAGGGCACATGGCCAGGTTATGGGCTCGATCCCCAGTCGGGGGCATGCGGGAGGCAGCCAATCAATGATTCTCCCTCATCATTGATGTTTCTATCTCTCTCCCTCTCCCTTCCTCTCTGAAATCAATAAAAATATAAGAAAAAAAGAGAAAAAAAAGCAATTTGAATGCAGATCTGAGCATCTCTATTCACTGGCTCTCAGATAGAAAATGGAGGTTTTCTGGTTTTGTTCTCTAACATACAGAACAGTTACCAGTGGTCCATTAGAGCTAGAGAAATGGAGAATTGAATGAAATAAGAAAGATAAGACAGTGGGTGACTAAAAATCTGATAAGCTAATTTCTGAAAATATTGCAGAGCCACACTGTAGATGAATTACTGAACATAAATGTTGAGAATTTCAAAATGGAGTTTTAGCGGCACATTGCCTTTTCTTTTTCTTTTTTTTTCTTCACATTGCCTTTCTTTAAAGATGGGCCAATCCTGGGTGATAGCCGGCAAGGAACGTGCCTTGGGCACTCCTCCTGGCTCTTACACAGGGAATGCAGTACTGTCTTCATATGGTTAAAAACTATAGGAAGCATTTGGGAAATGGAACACATTTATTCCCCTTGGGTAGTCCAAAAAAAGAATTATATTAGTCTGCTCAGGTGACTATAACAGAATACCACAGACTGGCTAGCTTATTAAACAACATAAATCTATTTCTCACGGTTCTGGAGGCTGGAAGTCCAAGCTCAAGGTACTGGCAGAATCACCAGTGTCTGTTAAGAGCCCGCTTCCTGGTTCATAGGTGGCCTTCCTCTCCCTGCCCTCACAGGAGGAAAGGGGCAAGGACCGCCTGGGTCTCTGTTATAAGGGCACTCATCCCATCCGTGAGGGCTCTGCCTGTATGACCCAATCTCCTCCCAAATGCCCCACCTCCTAATACCATCCCCTTGAGGTTAGGATTTCAACATTATGAATTTTGGGATGGCACAAATATTCAGACCATAGCAAGTTTGTATCTTTACAGCTTGGAAATGAAAACTAGTTTACACAATAAAGTGCAGGAATCTTTGCGTGTCTCCTACTAGGGAAACGCGGAGACGCTGGCCTTAGCACAACCCAATGTGCCTTGACCAAACGGGTATAATGAGCTTAGCTCTGTGCACCATTCAGCCCTGAAGAATGCTCCTTCTGGTCAAACACTAAACAAGGTGGGTCCATAGGGACCCACTCAGACTCACAGACCTGAGATTATTTTAGCCCAATTAGTGTGGCTCAGTGGTTGAGCATCAACCTATGAACCAGGAGGTCACGGTTGCGGGCTCAATCCCCATTGTGTGGCTTGCAGGAGGCAGCTGATCAACGACTCTCTCTCGTCATTGAGGTCTCTCTCTCTCTCCCTTCATCTCTGAAATCAATAAAAATATATTTAAAAAAATTTCAGCTGATGCAAAAGGAGCTTCCTTTCTCTGACTGAAAGCAGGGCCTTCCAAGAGTGACACAGCTACAAATCCCCTCTCCCGCTCACACAGGCTGAGACATTGCGTAAGCGAACATTTTCACAACCGTCACACCTCCCATTTGCTCCCCTAAAAGTTCATCTGTCTCCCCATAGGATCCCTTGCTGCCCCCCACCCCCCTTAAGTTGATATAAAAACCCCTATATATCCAGCTCTTTACCCGAGTGCACTCATATCCCTGTGAATAAAACACGTTTTATTTTCTTCCGTTAATCTGTCTATTGTTGACTTTCAAGCCCCCGACCTAGATCTAAGTTGGTAGAGGACGTTTTTCTTCCCAACAGTCCAAACTTCAAATGGGGAGGAGGCCATTGTGGGGTGGGCAACAATTGTCTGCTTCCCCATTTCTGCCCACATGTGGGGTGTTCTGATTGTCTCTTCCCTTTAAGGTCCCCACTTCATAATGATGCAATTTGGAGAAATTTACCAGAACTATGAAATCTTGAGATTGAACAGTTGCTTAAGCTCCCGAGTTATAGCACTGGCTTAACATCCTGAGATGAGTGTCATGATCTCTTGGAGCAGAAAAACATTCATTGTGTCTTGTTTATTTTTCAGGAATTCTGGGGTCTATAAGAAGGTCTGTTTTTACAAGTCTGCTCTTGGCAAGATTTAGGTTTGATTTCAGTGGGGCCAAAGTTCTATTCCAAGGCCATCTAGCCAACATGATATGTAATAGAAGTTTCAATGCACATATAAAGATTTATAGGATACTTTGCACATGGATGGTGAGTCTATTTAAAAAGCAAACACAGCCCTAGCCGGCTTGGCTCAGTGGATAGAGCGTCAGCCTGCGGACTGGAGGGTCCCAGGTTTGATCCCGGCCAAGGGCACATGCCTGGGTTGTGGGCTCGATCCCCAGTGCGGGGTGTGCAGGAGGCGGCCAATCAATGATTCTCTCTCATCATTGATGTTTCTATCTCTCTCTCCTTCTCCCTTCCTCTCTGAAATCAATAAATATATTTAAAAAATAAATAAAAAGCAAACACATGTGATGGAGGGTAGATACCTAGGGAAGCAAAGGGACATGTGATAGGAGGTGGGAGAGGCCAGGGTTACAGATTTTCAAGAAGGAAGTTGGAAACCGGGTCAAAGGCCACAAATGGGTTGAAAAACTGGAATGACTTGGATTGGTCACGGGTGACGTGGGTGAGAGCAGTTTCCGGTGGGTGTGTGGGGGAGCAGGTTCCTGGAGGAAGTGGTACAGTGGGTGTTAATGAGCATTGTGGGGAGAGAGATGGAGAAATGACAGTTGCCCAGAGGAGGAACGTTGCCTCTGTTCCTAACCCTACATATCATCCCTGAAAATTTGAGCTAAGAATTAGTGAGGAATAAGAAAACGAGAAATGTTCAGGATGAGAAGAGGAATATTTTTAAGTGGGCGTATACATTAAAAAGTCAGGACAAGTAATATTTTCAAAGAGTAATTTTTTTCCTTTTAAAAAAATACATTTTCATTTGTTTTTTTAGAGAGGAAAAGAGAGGGAGAGGGGGAGAGAGAGAGAGAGAGAAAGAGAGAGACAGACAGAGACCGAAGCACCCTGACCTGGGATCCAGCCCACAACCTGGGCATGTGCCTAACTGGGAATGGAACCGGAGACCTTTCAGTGCCCAGGACTGCCATGGCTCAGTGGTTGGAGTGTAGGCCTGTGCATTGAAGGGTTGAAGGATCGAGAGTTCGATTCCTGGTCAAGGGCATGTGCCTGGGTTGCAGGTTAACTCTGGGTTGTTCCTCTTGGGATGCATGGGGGAGGCAACCAATCGATGTGTCTCCCTTCCTCCCTCCCTCCCTCTTAAAAAGCAATGGAAAAAATATCCTCAGGTGAGGATTAACTACAACAACTCCTTTCCTCGGTGAGTTGTGATCAGATTCTCCATCCATTGTCTGCAAAGCTGACCATCAGGGAGATGGAAGAGGTAACAATGGACATATTAGCACAACTTAGAAAACACTTTCATGTACAATGTTTTAAAAAAATTCAAAATTTGCTCAATCAATTACTGAAAAATTGAAAGCAATTCAAGTTCCTTTTTCTATCTGCATGGGGAAGTTCACATTGTTTTGCAAGAGGAAGTTGAAAGAAAAACTTGAACCTAAATATTAGATGACAGGGAAGGATGAAGGTCCTCAGGGCTTTGAGAACAGCTGGCGTACCCCGAGGAAAACCATCCCTATAGCTACATCCTAAAAACTAAAAAGAACTGCAGGTAATGACCAGATACTAAGGACCCCAAGTCTTAAAGGAACGCAGAAGAGGGGTCCTTTGTTTAGTTGCGCCCGGGTGAAACCATGGACTCCGAAAGAAAAGGGGCTTCTCCACAGTGGGCTAGAGACCAAAGAGTGGTAGGAAGCCAGGGTGGCTGTTAAGCTCCGGAGCACCCACAACCACACCCCTATCCAGCTGAGCCTGAGACCTGACGGACAGAGACCCTGCCCTGCAGCCGTGCTGACTGGTACCCCTTCTTTCTTTGTCCCTGGAAGCCCTTTTAAAGTCCTTCCCAGAGGTACATGTCCTCCATGACAAGGTTTCAGACTTGAAGATCAGTCAGAGACAAGGCATAGACCAATTACATGGATCTGTTACCCAAAAGAGGGAAGGAAGCTGTCATGTCTCTGCATCTAGATTTCTACCCTGTGGACGAAAGGGGCCACATGCTGACCTGACAAGCTCAGGGGAGGCCTGCATGGCAGTCCTGCAAATTCGGAGACCTAAAGTAACCACAAAGGATGGTCTGAAATTAAACTTTAACTAAAAGCAGTTATGGTGGGCAGTTACATCCTAGGCCAGTAGCTTCACTGACAAGGTCAACCTTTACCTTAACTGAGCCTATCTGTCTTTTTGCATCTATGATAACATACCCTTGAAATGTCTGGGTAACTTGTAACTTCCTTTTATCTGGAGCCCCTGGGGCACAACCAAATGTGCTGGGCCCCAGGACAGATACCACAAATTCCTTCATCATCATGTTAATTGTTCCTGGACCCACCTAAGTATGTGTCCATCATTTTACTTTTTATCCAATCCCAGGGGTTTCCCTGCTTTGCTTATCCCTCCTCCTTAATCTGTCATCAATGAATTTCATGTAACCCATCTATGTTCCTCCTTTGATTGGAATGTATAAATACGGATGTAACCCCGCCATTCTCAGGAGCACTATCTCAATTCGTTGAGGTTCTGCTTCCCGGCATATGTCGACAGTTTGGCTCAAATAAACTCACAAAAATTCTTTACAGGTTTCAATGGTTTTTTTACATTAACAACCCCAACGAGGAATGCTGCCGGCTAGAGATCTAGAGATGGGGCAGCTGGCTGTGGGGTCCCCTACCGAACAGTAGCACCAGCAACACCTCAAGGAGCCAGGCCTGCCTTGATCTTGGACTTCCAGCCTTCAGAACTATGAATAAATAAATTCCTGTTGGTTAAGCTGCCCAGTCTGTGGTACTTGTTATAGCAGCCTGAGCAAACGAATACACCAGGGAAAAAGTGGTCTGTGTCCTTGTCCCCAAGGAACATGGGGAAAGAAATATAAAGACCAGCATCCATCTTGAGACAAAGAAGGGTGACTAGTAATGCTTAAACTGCTGTTAGGACAGAATGGATGACCCACAGTATGGGCTTTACCTATGGAATTACCCAGAAGTGGATCGAGCTGAACTAGGGATAGAATGGGATGAAAAGAAAAAAAGAATGGGATTACCCGGAAGATACCATCATGGAAGGTGGTATAGTACTGATCC
This sequence comes from Myotis brandtii, assembly GCF_000412655.1. NCBI lineage: Eukaryota > Metazoa > Chordata > Mammalia > Chiroptera > Vespertilionidae > Myotis > Myotis brandtii. Next base: position 2,183,338 of record NW_005371371.1, read on the forward strand.
TAGACCAGTCATGTGACTCATGGGCAGGAATAGTCCTAAACTTTGCCTGAAGCGTGTATGGTTCAGGGTTAGTGATAGCAGATGGTGCAGAGGGTAGATGAGCAGAAGATGGGCTGATGGTGAACAAGACAGGATCTGAAAGCTCCCTTCCTGGACTGAATAGCACCACACATTTTTATTTCATTTTAGAAGATTCCTTTCATCAGAAATCTACCATTTTTGAACTTTGTATTGATTTTGTTTCCATATTTTTAAAACTCCATTAAATTTTCTTTGAAGTGTTAGGGTAATTTTTATAATAAATAGAGGATGAGCTGGTGGAAGGCATGAAATAAAAATACATTCTGAAATCTAAGAGGAAATGGTCTTGGCAGATTGTTGATATAAAATAGCAGCCGGTACTGCAGTTGTTACCTCATTATAGCTTTCGATATTGTGTTATGCCTTTTGAAGCAGGGAAAGGAGTTTCCAAACAACTAGATTCTCCTCCCAACCCCCAATCTATGTGTCGGATGTCTGTGCCTAATAGTCTTTCTGTTCACTCAGCAATCCCACAAAGGACCCAGGGGCACCGATGTCCCAGTTCTGGATTGTTGTAGAGAATCCAGACCCTGCTCATTAGCTCCATGGTGGGAAGGAAGAGGATGAAAGAAGGTCTAAGAGAAAGAGCAGAAACTCAGGAGGGGGGTGGGTATCTGAAATTGAAAAGTAAAACAGACTCAATAAGTACCTAGTATATCCTGCTCAAGCTGGGGTACTTTGTCGTTCCCGAGGGCCTGATTCATCCTATTGAGTATGGACCCTGCTGGCAGAGGGGATGCTAGTAGAATTGGGGCAGGAGGGGAGGGTGGGTAGGAGGCTCCCCACAGAGGAGGAAATAAGGGAGCTGACATGTATTGTGCACTCCCTGTGTAAAGGGTCACACACTCACAACAACACTGATGGAGCAGTACCATCCGGTGTTGATAAATGAGGAAACAAGTGCAGGACCATTAGGGGCATTTGCCCAGAGTTGCTTACTAAAAAGTGGCCAATCTTGATTGGAAATCCAGATCTTCTCATGCTCTTTCCTTTCACCCAGCTGAGCCCAGGCCTTTAGCAGGAAACTGAGGGAGGGGACCAAGATGGATATTGAAATGACCAAAAACTATGCAGAAAAAGTTGGTACATTTGGTTAGATGCAAACACAAAATGTTTGTGTGATAAAAAATAAAAATCATAAACAAGGTTGACATACTTACATGAACAAATCCTATATAATAAAAGCCTAATATGCAAACCAACCAAACAGCAGAATGACCGGTTGCTATGATGTGCACTCACCACCAGGGGGCAGATGCTCAACGCAGGAGCTACCCCCAGCCCGCAAGCCCCAGGCCAGCTGAGGTGGGTGCCAGTGGGCGCTCCCCATCGCTCCGTCGGTCGCCCTACAGATGGGTCCTAATCACTGGCCAGGCCTAGGGACCCTACCTTTGCATGAATTTCATGCACCAGGCCTCTAGTATATACATCTAAGCTTTTACATATTATATAGCAAAGGAACTTATTTACAAGTGTTTATAATTTACATGTTTTATATTTATATATGTTTGAAATTTATTTACATATGATTCCCAATTTCTTATTTTGAAGAATGTCAAACCTATAGTAGACCCTAATTTTAAAATGTGTATAGGTTATAAATAGGCAATTAACTACAACAGCAAACCACTAATGACCAATAGATTAAAAAAAAAATTGATCTTACTGATGATTAAAGAAATGCAAATGAAAATGAGATATATTTCCACCCACTGCATGAGTAAAGATCAAACTTTATCACCCAATGTTGACAGGGTGTTGGGCAAGCAGGATAAATAACACACACAGACACACACACACACGCACACCACACACTGCTATTCTTCTCTGTAGTGACCCTTGCAGATGTTATTACCACCAACACATGTGTCTGCTGAACCCAGTGAGATTATCAGTTAGATTTGGCACATAATTCAGACTTATTGCCGGGAGAAAATATTTTTGGCATTCATGTATTTTGAACAGTATCAATTGAATTTGTTACATGTATCCCTCCTCCTCTTTTCGTAATTAGAGATTTTTTATCTGGGTACAGAATGACTCAGATTAAAGACTACGTTTCACAATCTTCCTTACAGTTAGGTAGGGTCAGATGACTAACTTCTGGCCAATGGTATGTAAGCAAAAGTGTCATGTGCCAACAGGTTGCCCTCTGTCCACTCTTCTTACTCCTGCTGCTTGGAATATGGTGTGATGGCTGGAGCTCTAACCAGGACCATGAGGATGAGAGTCACCTCTTGGCTGGCAGAGCCCGCTGGCAGCTGGAAGGAGTCCTGAGGATTTTGTTGAACCTCCTGCATCCACTCTCAGACCTCATTCTCTATCTACCTCCCTGCTCTATTTTTGTCCATTTAACTCTTAATCATTTAGGACACTGTGTATTTTGCTTGTTTATTTTGTTGGCTGTCTTTTTCACGGCTCTATCTCTATGTCAGGGCTAAGTGCTTCAATTCCTATCTGCTGAATGAATACATAATAGATAGGCAAGTTTTTTTGTTTTGTTTTTTTATGCATTAACTAGAGGCCTGATTCACGAAGCTCTGGCTTCATCCAGAAGGTCATCCGTCTAATTAGCATATTACGCTTTTATTATAATAGATTTAGAGAGAGAGAGAGAGAGAGAGAGAGAAATGTCAATTCATTGTTCCACTTATTTATGGATTCATTAGTTGTTTCTTTTCCCAATATATTTTTATTGAGTTCAGAGTGGAAGAGAGAGAGGGAGAGAGAGAGAGAGAATCATTAATCGCCTGCCTCCTCCATGCACCACACTGGGGAAAGAGCCTGCAACCCGGGCATGTGCCCTGACTGGGAATGGAATTGTGACCTCCTGGTTCATAGGTCCACGCATAACCACTGAGCTACGCTGGCCGGGCCATTGATTATTTCTTTTATGTGCCCTGACTGGGGATCGAACCCTCAACCTTGGCGTTTCTTGTATGTGCCCTGACTGGGGATCGAACCCTCAACCTTGGCATATCAGGACTATGCTCTAACTAACTGAGCTACTTGGCAAGGGCCTCGTGTGTTTTCAAGGAAAGCAATTTAAAAGGTAGAATTGTTCTACAACAAAGTACCTAGGAATGCTCCCAAGCTACTTTACAAAATCTGTGAGAAGAAACCACATTTTCTTATTTCTTTTACTTGAACTGTAGACAGTCCCCAAATTGCTCAGTTTGAATCCCTTTGAAAAAGAAATTACATACTTTTCTTGGCCTTAGGTACGTTTCATCTAGCAATTGGAAAAAGGATAACCCTGTTAGGCCAGTGATTTAAATCCAGGCAAAATAAACACCGCACTTGGCATGTAAGTAGCTAGTTTAAACAGACTCTTCACTCTGAGCTTACCTCCTTCCTCAGTTCTGCTTCCTGAGTATGAATAAGGCCATTGACCACCTTTTAGAAAATTTTTAAGAGTGGTGGAAAGTTGGAGACATTCTCCTGGTTAAATTTAGTTGTCTTTTTTTTTTCCAAGTGCGGTACAATTAAAAAAAAAAATTTTTTTTTTTAAATAAACTTGCTGAGTGAATTCACATGCCAGGCACTGGGGCTAGGTGCTGGAAGACCCTCCCTTCCCCAGACCCTGCTCTGAAAGCAGCAGTTTTTCAAGTGGAGAAAACATTGGGTTAATCAACAAATGTATTCAAATAGGCTTTGATTGACTATGTTCCAGTTCTAGGCACTTGGGAGACACCAGAGAACAAAACACAAAGACCTCATTCCCACGGGCCTACATTCCCATATTTACTGAATAATGGATTGTGCTGAGAAAGGTGTAGTGAGCTGGGACACAGAATTAGCTTAAAACACATGCCCTGTCTCTAGGGAATTGTTAAATTACTACAGGAACGAATAATAAGATAATGGTGAATAAAATGAGCCAGTTAGAAATTCTCACAGGCAAAACTGCATGGAAGAGGCTAAGAGGGTGGTGGGAAGGCAGAGAAAGAACTGGAAAGGGCTCACCAGAGGTGGTGATGGTGGGGGGGCGGGGGTTGTGATTTGAGGAAGGGTGCCGGGCTGCCGGTCACCCACACACATACAGGACTGGGGGGATTTTCAAGTAAGGCAAGCTCCGTGAGTGGGGGTGTGGAGCATGGCTGATTGTGATGTGTTTGCAAGGCATCACTTCTGGTGACTTTACCCATTCTTTCCTGACTCAAAGCTTGCTTTCTTTCTTTCTTTCTTTCTTTCTTTCTTCCTCACCAGGATGGTGACTTTACCCATTCTTTCCTGACTCAAAGCTTTCTTTCTTTCTTTCTTTTTTTTTTTTTAAATCTGAACAATAAAGATTTAATTAAATAAAAAAATTTGAATTACAGAGAAATAATAAATACTTTTTAGCATAAAAAAATTTATTTTAAAGAACCCACAGACACCCATGACACTTCCAAATGTACAGAACAAAAAGCACTCGAGAACTTGGCGGAAAACAGCTTGCGGTGGAGCGGGGTCCTCCCGGCACCTGGCTGAGGGCTGGCACAGTTCACCTCCAGGACCTCCGTCTCTGGCAGGCCGAAGCTGGTCTTGTGCTTGTCGAAGAGCTTCACCAGGGCCTCCATGTACATGGCGTGGTACAGGTCGACGTCCCGCTGGGTCGGGTGCTCCAGCTTGGGAAGGGTGATGGGCTCACCCACGACAGTGGCGATGGGCTTGGAGTAAGGCAGCAGCCTCCAGGTGTCAGAGGAGAAGAGGCCTCGGCCATGGAAGATGCACGGGGCGAAGCCAATGGGCTTCTGGAACTTGTTCTGGACCCATCGGCCCCAGGAGCCCTCCTCAAAGATCACTTGCTTGTAGACCTCATTCTCTCCGAACGAGAAGGTGGGAACAAGGTCGGCTCCATGTCGCAGGGCCATTTTCACAAAGCCCTTGCGGTTGCGCAGGATGACCACATTCTTGCCGGGCACGGAGCTCAGGGACTCGGCTGCGCCCCCCAGTGCGATGATGATGGCATTGCCACTCCCGTTCTTTGAAAGCAAGTAATATATGGTGCCCCGGTTCACCGGGCAGAAGCCTCCGGACATCAGGTACTCCCTCAGCACTGGCACTCGAAAGTTGCCGGCCAGCGTGGCCAGGTGGGGCCTTATGCCGGGGAACTTCTTGCTCACTTCCGTGGCCGCTGTGCTGAAGTTGCAGAAGGCACCCGCAGCCATGATGCCATGGGGGTGGTATCCCAAGATGTAGTTCCTGGGGGTCAGCAGGTTGTGAGTCTTCACCAGCCAGATGGGAAAGTAGTCTCGAAAGTAGCGCCACACAGCCCAATTTCGGACCCACTGTGACCTCCTGCCACCTTTCTTGGGCGTGTTCCAGTCAAACACCAGCCAGGTGAAGTAGAGCACAGCGATGAGCCAGCAGTCGGTGCACAACATGTACACGAGGATGATGCTGCAGGCTACTCCCAGCACGAGGAAGGTCAGGACATATTGTAGCACCGCGATGACCTGTAGCTGCTTTTCCACTTTGGACCTAGGGGAATCCTGTTCGGGAGCCATATGTCGGGGTCCAACCCCAACAGGTGCAGGGGTTCCCAAAGGTGTGAACGGAGTCGGCGAAGAAGGAATGACACAGAGACAGCGTTCAGTTGATCAGCAGCCTAGCCAGGATCTCTAGCCAAGTTCTGTCTTTTATTGTCTTGTTACATCTGCATTTATACCAGTTGATTTTAATCCTGTCAATTTCTATTCCAAAGGTTAGGGCGTTTCTTATCTCCATTCCAGGGAGTAAAGATTATGTAGCTTAAGGGTGATTGTTCGTAGTTAAAGTGATTAACTACTCACCTGGCATTTAGTTAAGGGGTTTTATTCCCTCCCTAACTTCAGGGAAAAATCCCTGCCTGGGGAAATAACCTTTCTCGGAGAGGTGACCTTGGTTAAAACACATAGCGCCAAGAAGGTGAGCAAACATATTAAGAACAGTATGCCATATACTCCAGGTCCCTTGAAACATATGCTGTGCAGATGTTTCTTCCCTGCAGCGACTGTGTCAAGCAGCAAGGATGGACCGGCTTCTGGCACTTCCTCATGGAGCTTACATTCTAGAGAGGAAGCTGGCACAGCTAAACATGTGAATAAGCAAGACAATTTTAGATAGTGGCAAGAAAATAAAGCAGGATAGGGCCATAAAGGGAAAGGGGATGGGAAAGCTATCATAGAAAAGGGTGACCAGTGTGTGTGTGTG
>NW_005371371.1:2190109-2191954 GCF_000412655.1 Myotis brandtii
GAATATGCCTGCAACCAAGGTACATGCCCTTGACCGGAATCGAACCTGGGACCCTTGAGTCCGAAGGCTGACGCTCTATCCACTGAGCCAAAACGGTCAGGGCATGTTCTTGTCTTCTTGAAGAAAAGATTTCAATCAAGACACAAGGTGTAGAAAAGCAAGCAAGAATGTATTAACCGCAGCAAAAACATACTTAGGGCCCTGAAACAAGGAAGGACATGGAAGAAGCAATAGGAGAGCCTAGGCTGGGCTGCTTTGGCTCACTGGGAAGTCAGAGACTTCCTGCACACCCCCTACTGGGGATTGAGCCCACGACCTGGGCATGTGCCCTGACCAGGAATTGAACCAGTGACCTCTTGGTTCCTGGGTTGACAGATAGGATTTACTACACACAGGCCAGGCACAAACCATTTACTCTTAAGTGTCCTTGGTTTAGGGAAGATAGGATTTACTAGGTGTCTGCAAACTGTCTTAGTTTGCCTATTCAGCTTGTCCTGGAATTTTCCTAGCTTCTCACTTTTCTATAACAACACCGTCTACCGGTGTTCAAACTAGAGCTCCGAGTTCTGCATCAGCATTCTCTAAAATAAATACCAAATCCCACATGCTGAACATTTCAAGGTCTACTCTATTAAAAAAAAGGAGGAAAGATTTTGCTAATAGTCATTGCAACTGCCAAAGTCAAATTTTCACTCCAAAGTTTTAAATGGCGATGGCTGTCCATTTTTCAGATATAACATAAAATAAAATGGTTTCTTGTAAAAATGACCAAAACAAACAACAACAACAACAAAAATGACACTAGAAACCTCTCCTTTACAGTCTTTCCTCTTCCCCAGCTTTCTAACCATTAACAGTCAGAATCTTAGTGTTACAGGTGATGGGAACGGCACCAGGTGAGGTCAGTCAGACCAAACCTGGGTTCAGCAACCTTGGTACTTGGGTTCTGGCTAGGAAAGAATTCAGAGCCAAGACCCAAACTGTAAGAAAACATTTATTTGGTAAACCACAGAGGTAGGAAAAACTCTTTACAAGTTATAGTGGTGAAGGAAGGGCCCTTGGAGGTTGGGAGTGAGAAAGCTGATGGTAAGGTGCCTGGGTCAGGCAGAGGCATCAGCATGCTCCGGGGGAGGGAGAGCACACTGGGTCCTCAGTCCTCAGGGTTTTCAGGGTGGAGGTTTTAGGGAAGGTCCCAGGAGAAGATCTTAATAGAATATTCAGCAGTTTTCCAGGTGTGGCCTTTCAGGGTTGTGGTCTCCGCTGATTGATTGGACCCACAGGGGCAGGGGCTCATTATTCAATGCAGCTGGTCCTGAGGGTGACCTGGGTTTTGTTGCCTATAGGGGAGCTGAAAACAACTGAGGTATAGATGTTATCTCTAGGGAGGAAAGGTCAGGGGGGCCAACCCTCTGGAGCAGCACTATGCTAGGCACCAGGAGCTTTCCACCCGGTGATCTTCCATACCTTGTGTCTAAGTGCCTACATGACATCGGAATGGGTTTTCCAAGATGCTCATTTAATGTGAGCTTTTATAATCACCTTGACTAGTGTCTACGTTTGCACACACAGAGATAAAGAAATCAACACGGCGGGGAAAGCTCTGGGTGGACTGGGCGGCAAGGGCCCCCCTTCACGAGCCCAGGACCTCAGGGCTCAGAGGTCACCAGTGCCAGGAAACCAGGTGGGAAGGGGGCGGCGGGAAGTGAAAGGGCGGGGCCCGGCGGCCCGGAGGGAAGTGGGGGTGTGGGGATGGGCTTGGGGGGAAGGGGAGCGGTGGGTAGGAAGCCCGGCAAGGCCTGAGATGTCCGGGAGGAGGGGCGGAGCAGGGCCGGGGCGAGGTGGGGT
>NW_005371371.1:2192513-2231167 GCF_000412655.1 Myotis brandtii
GCCCGGGTCCCCCAGGGCAGGAGTCCCCCAAGGCAGGGCCCCCAGGGCCGGGTCCCCAGGGCGGGCGTCCCCGGTTACCTACAGGGTCCCCTCCTCCCACGGCAGGTGACCCCCTTTCAGGGATCAGGCCCCCAGGCACAGTGCACGTTCCCACTTGTTGTTCTCTGCTGGCTGGGAAACTCTTAGTGTTCAACCACGCGGTGTATTTAGTGACGATTCGGTCGAGTTTAGAAAGCACCCCTGGCTCCAGAGAGGAGCCGTGTCCCTTGTGTGCCCTCGGGTGGTGTCTGGCTGCAGAGCGCCAGGGGCCTGCCCTGAGCCTGCAGGTGATGGCCCGACTCACTTAAGTGCTATCGCAAACATTTCTCATTTGATATCCGCAACAACCTTGGGGGGTGAGCAAGGCTAGTGTAGTAACCGCCCCCCCCTTTTTTTTTTACAAAAGAGGAAACTGAGGCAGGAGCTTTCTCCTGCAAGGTTCAGTCAGGAAAGTAGGCAACAGAACTCAAGTGTCTCCTCTCTCAGTCCCAAGCATATCTGCATCTTCCCGTTTCTTTATCATCTGCTTGATCTCGGCTCTTATATGTTATGGAACTTGGAGCGGTTTTCTGCAGCAGCATTTTTATGATAGGTAATGAATTATTTTTAGTGTGTGTAGTATTTATGATTTTCCAAAAGTACAACTTAGAAGATCTTGATTCAAGGGTTCAGTTTACAACGGCAATATAGTGTTGCAATAGAATATAGGTCCTTCCCCACGAAAAAGAATAAGTAAATAAGAAACTAAATAGTATGGCATGATTTCAGTGGACATTCTTTTTAGAAACCTGAAACTTTAAGGTCTGGCTTTTTAACTGTCAGCACTTTAAACATGACATAAACACCCAAAGGTCCTGTCTAGACTTTTAAAACTGCCAGCTTGGGCACACCCGTCTGCCAAATAAACACGATTTTAACTAATTCTCTATTTCACTTCTCTTCCTTCCTTCCTCCTTTTTATTGCTGTCCTTTTTGTTATTATGGCAGTTAATGTCTTGACTAATTTATTACAATCACGCTGTAAAAATAGCATCTTCCCTGCTCTTTGCTCCAGTTCCAGGCCACAGAGTGAGGTTCTCTAAGATCCTTTACGCCTAAGCTGACTCTAGCACTAAGCCTTTGGTAGCCATGGATCGCAGGCTCTAGAAGTCAAATCAAATCAAATCAACAGGACTCGTCTGCTTGTTTTCGACAAGGCTGGCCCTTTTGTTCCTTTTGATGACTGGGTGGCCTCTCTGCTGTCCTTGGTTTACAAGAGGATAATGCAGAGATGGCATTGGGGACGCAAACCGACAGCCCTGCGGTGGCCACCGTGAGAACCTGCCCTTCACCACCAGGTTCTGGTGTTTCTGAAACAGGAGCTGACATCAGGGCTCGTCTGCTTGTTTTTGACAAGGCTGGCCCTTTTGTTCCTTTTGATGACTGGGTGGCCTCTCTGCTGTCCTTGGTTTACAAGAGGATAATGCAGAGATGGCATTGGGGACGCAAACCGACAGCCCTGCGGTGGCCACCGTGAGAACCTGCCCTTCACCACCAGGTTCTGGTGTTTCTGAAACAGGAGCTGACATTAGGTGTCAGATCCTGCACCTCCGGCCTCTGTGGTGAGGCGTAGCAGTGTAATTTTGGCTGGCCACTTTCTTCTTTACTGATAAGGACACGATGCAGCCAGAATCTCGATCACCAGAGGGTTTGTAATACAGCTAATGAGATGTCCCGGATACTTTGTTGGGCTCCTAGGGGAGTGACTCATTTCATGTCTTGCCTAAGGTGCCGCCTCCTTGTTCCTGGAATCCCCAGCATGAGCTCAGTCAGGTCCCTGGGCTGTGGGGGCGGCCAGGCCCCTTCTCCCCATTGTCAACCTCCTGTGTACACATGCTTAGGCTCGGAGTCAGCAGTCACACAAGCTACTTCTGTGCCTGGCTCCCAGTGACTGTGGGGTTGTGGGCCACTTGGAGGGAAAGGAGGGCTATGAATATAGATACCTTTTCAGTCATCCTCTTGGGAATTCAGAAATTTAACTCTTAAGGGATCCTCCTTTTGTCTTGCTCTTATATTTTCTTTCCACTCCACATTGTTTTTTAAGTTGTGTTCATTTAAATTTCCAAAACCGCGGCAGAAAGATGAGAAGAGCTAGAGCAGTGGTTCTCAACCTTCTGGCCCTTTAAATACAGTTCCTCATGTTGTGACCCAACCATAAAATTATTTTCGTTGCTACTTCATAACTGTAATGTTGCTACTGTTACGAATCGTAATGTAAATATCTGATATGCAGGATGGTCTTAGGCGACCCCTGTGAAAGGGTCGTTCGACCGCCAAAGGGGTCGCGACCCACAGGTTGAGAACCGCTGAGCTAGAGCAACCGGTGGTTCGCAGACCACTACTGGTGGTCAGTGAAGTCCGAAAGGTTGGCGACTGCTGAGCTAGAGGATGGATTGTTTTTTAATGCTGCTCTTGGTTGCATGGGGTGGGTGGGGTGGGAGTGTGCGGGTGTGGAGGGTATTAGGTTTTTTGATAGTAAGGAGTGAGAGTTTCTGTTTTACTCTTGGCATGGATCTCATATGTGGAATCTAATGAACAACATAAACTAATGAACAAAAATAGACCCAGAGACATGGAGACATGGATCAGACTGTCAAACCTCAGAGGGAATGCAGGGGAAGGTGGAAAGATCAATGAACTCATGTGCGTATGTGCATAACCCATGGACACGGACAGTAGGATGGTGAGGGCTTGTGGGGGAAGGGGTGTTGGAGAGGGCAATGGGGGAAAGGGGGACATATGTAATTCTTTCAACAATAAAGATTTATTTAAACAACAACAATGTACCTGGCTGCCTGAAGCCTGCAGGGCAGGGGAAGCTAGAAGGGGGAGATTTGTCCAGGTTCGGGGACTCTCCTTCCATTGTGCCTTCGTGGCTCCGCCCTTACTTACTTGGGCAGCTGGACGTGGTCACCCAGATACGGTTTGCTAAGTCCCAGAAGCAAAGGGAGGTTGGCCGGAGATGAGACAGAGCCCCAGCAGAACATACTACTCCCTGGGCAGCCTAAAAAGATGTTGCCTTCTGTTCAGCAAATGTAAACTAAGCCCCTACTGTGTACCTGGGCACTGTTTCAGGCTCCGCTCTACAGCAGCGATTTTCAACCCCTTTTCCTCTCATGGCACACATAAACTAATTACTAAAATTCTGTGGCACACCTAAAAATATATTTTTTGCCCATCTGTAAAAAAAAAAAAAAGGTATAATTTTGATTCATTCACCCGGATGGCTATTGTTGTGTTGGCTGTTGTGATATTTTTTAAATTGGAAGAGGGGTCAGTGCCCCATGTTTTGAAAATTCTTGCAGCACCCTGATTGAAAATCTCTGTTCTACAGCAATGACAAGCTAGCCAGGGCCTCGGTTCCGTGGGCTTTAAGCTCCAGAGGAGAGGCCAACAGAGGAAATAAGTGGCATCACTTCACACCTGATCGTTGTTCTGAAGAAAACACAGCAGGGCTATGAGAAAGTGACCGTGTGCCTTCATAGATCCCATCACCAGACCTGGAAGGCTTGACACCCTCCGTGTTTGTCCCTCATTTCTCAAGGCTGTAGCCCCTGGAGGGTGGGGGATATGACTTATGTCTACATCCCCAGTATCTGTCTCATGAAGACCATTTTTTGACAATTTATCTCCTTTCCTTCAGTTTCCAGCAACATGTTCCTCATTTCCCTTCTCCGTGCTTTCACTTTTAGTCTGTTCATGCCAATCGGGCTATTCTCTAAGATGAACTCCATGCTCCCTACTTTGTTTTTTTAAATATATTTTTATTGATTTCAGAGAGGAAGGGAGAGGAAGAGAGAGATAGAAACATCAATGATGAGAGAGAACCGTTGACTGGCTGCCTCCTGCATGCCCCCTACTGGCGATGGAGCCTGCAACTCAGGCGCAGGCCCTGCCCAGGAATTGAACCTTGACCTCCTGGTTCATAGGTCAACGCTCAACCACTGAGCCTCACCGGCTGGGCTGCTCCCTACTTCCTTGTCAGCCCTTAGTAGTACAGTACACTAGGGGTTCTGTGAACACCTCCTCAAAGAAGTTATTATAGTGTTCTTGCACCTCCGCGTCTCTCACATGGCTGTGTGATCCCTCTGCGGTTTAGGGGGTGTTCTGTGGATTCCAGTACAGGTTGAGCAGTGCTATGGTTTGGCTGAAAATGGGTTTATTTTGAAGCCTGAGCACCTGTCCTTATGCCAGGAGGCCCTGATCTTAAAAAACAAAACAAAACAGTTAACCTTATCCTTCTCAGTCTCGAATATTGAAGCTAAATATTCAGCCATTTGTACCCGAACCCTCTCTATCCCACTTTTAAAAGACTTGTGATTACACCAGGCTCATCCTGATAACCCAGTGTAATCTTGTTTTTAAAGTCAGCTGGTTAGCAATTTTAATTTATCTACACCCCTATTTCCTCCTTACCATGTCACAGTATATTCATAGGCTCCAGGGATTAGAGCTTCTTTGGGGGTCGTTGTTCTGCTGAGCAGAGCCATTGACCACATGTGTGACTTTGTGGCTGTGTCACCTCTGTCCACCTCACTTTCCTTGCCTGTAGGTAAGGAAACAACTGTAGCACCTACCTAGAGTGTTGTTAGGAGTCAATGAGTTAATAGTGACAAAGTGCTTCAAATGAGGAATGAGGAAGCTTTGTGTTAGTGTTTGCTAAATAAACAATTGTCTCTTGGCCCTGGGTGACTAGGACAATGAGGGCCACCTGCAAACATGTCACAGAGGGAGAAGAGAGGGAAAAGTATTCTGTAATATGTAGAGAGATCAAAGAGAGGGAAAATTCAGAGTAGTTGGTTTAAGATCTTCCTCTTGAACAACTTTCGTGCAACCCAGGAGAGGAGCCCTTATATTCATCCTTTTCCAGGCACCATGATTGCATAACCCTGGCGTTCCGGGTTATGCAATCATGGTGCCTGGAAAAGGATGAATATAATTGCCCGTACCTGTGAAGTTAGCTAGGAGGGGCCCCCATCTGCGATGGATGGGGTGGCGCACATGTGAACATGCTGGAGGAGACGGACTGTGCATGTGAGGACCGCAAGCCCATCATCATTCTTCCAGTCTGCACAGAAGCCGCAAGCCCAGCCCCATAGGCAGCTGTTCTAGATCTAGGGAATGCCGGAGATGCCATTTCCAAAGTGATGCTGCTTCAGGTTGGAATGGTGGCAGTGTTGTGAATGAGCCTAGAGCACAGCTCTCTCTGACAGGGACCCCAGAGTTACTGACCATTGATCCTTTGGAATGGCCTGTGAGGACTGTATATTTTAAAAAGCTTTGAGAGATTGGTACAGAAGTGAGTAGATAGCCTAAAGCAAATGTGGAGCTGGGGTGGAGAACTTATCTCTTATTAGATTAGAGCAGCTGCTGAGTGGCTTATGAGGTTGTGATATGGCAATTCTCAGCCTGACAATCAGTGTTTGTGTGACAGGAGATCATCTGATGGGTTACATTCCCTTTCTCAGGTCAGAGGAATGACCTGGCCCCTCACCAGTCATTGTAAATAGAGTTTTATTGACATACAGCTGTGCCCAGCATTTACATACTGTCTGTGGCTGCTTTCCCGTTGCAGTAGTGGAGCTGCATTGTTTTGACAGAGACTATGTAGCACAGAAAGACAAAACTATCTGCCCTTTGCAGAAGCAGTTTGCTGACCCCTGGTTTAGGTCATCCAAAGTGGAAAGCACTTCTCTAAAAGTCTTCTGTAGTTACAGAAGCTCTCTAGTGTTTAGCCTTCAATGATTGAGTAACTCATGATTCACTTAAACGCAAGTAACATTCAAGTTTCCCCTGTGTGTGTCTGATCTGAGCTAGACTAGGGTGAGGGTGAGGACCTGAATTTAAGACTAGCATGAGCTTCTGACAAAAATTCTTGGAAATAAATCTTAGTTGAGGTTTGGGATCTGGAAGCTAAACATGCAAAGCCTGTGTTGTAGGAGGGTCCATAACTGTGTAGGGGAGTCCATGTCTTTGTACGTGGTCCCAAGTCTTTGTAGGTGGGTCATGCCTTTGTAGGTGGGTCCATGTCTTTGAAGGTGGGCCCACATCTTTACTGAAGATTTTGAATGGGTGTCTTTGAGTGCAAGTCCTTCTTTGCAGAATTCTTCTGTTGTTGTTTTTTTAATTTTTATTTTTACCAAAAGCAGTGGCCTGAATATGAATGTGGATATTAAGATAGGTGGAAGGAAATCGACTGCTGGGTTCAGCAAGGCAGACAAAGTGCCATTATACTGAGAGATTGCTGAGGACAAAGGCCGCCTGTGAGCCACTGCACATGCTGGGAGGTCCCCAAGAGTCCTCCTGGAGGGGGCGCCAGGAATTCTGTGGGTGGGAAGAGGTATTAAGGCTCACTAGTGAGGTGTTGATTCAGGAGAATTTAACTAATAAGGTCAGTCATCTTCATTAACTAATAATGCCCGAATCACATTTAATGTCTCTGGAAGATAATGGCATGCTTTGTTATCTTGAAGTTTGCAGGGGAAATAGAAACTCTCTGATTCCAAATTGAACTTTCCCCCCACTTGCTTCTTTGAGACCTCATATAACTTCCCTTTCTGCGAAAAAGACATTTTACACACACTCTCTCTCTCTCTCTCTCTCTCTCTCACACACACACACACACACACACACACGTTTAAACAACTGCTTATTGATAGAATACTGGCTTAATCATTGTGATGACAGGCTTTCATGGTCCCGCCATCCTGTGCCATCGGCCTAGGCAGGTTCCGGTGTTCTTTTTACCCCGACTGACCCAGACTCCTGTCTCCTCTGTACGCTGCTGAGGGTGTTTCTGTTGGGCCTCTGGATCCGTGAATGTCCCCCCTCAAAGCCCCTCCCAGCCTGGATTATCCTTCCTCTTCTTCTCCAGTAGCCCAGACAGGTGCCTTAGAACTTAGCCAAGGGCACTAGAGGCATTCCTCCTTTTATTCCATTTCACTTTATTGTGCTTCGCAGACATTGTATTTTCCTCTCCATTGAGGCAAGACCCTGTACCAGCAAAAAGATTACAACTCACTGAAGGCTCAGATGATGGTTAGCATTTTTAGCAGTAAAGTATAGTTTAATTAAGCTATGTCCATTGGGGTTTTGTTTTCTTTTTTTAAAAGTATAGTTTAATTAGCTATGTCCATTGGGGTTTTGTTTTCTTTTTTTAAAAAGAGAGGTTTGTTTCTTTGTTTTTTTCCCTTTAATATTTTTATTGATTTCAGAGAGGAAGGGAGAGGGAGAGAGAGATTGAAACCTCAGTGATGAGAGAGAATCATTGATTGGCTGCCTCCTGCATGCCCCTACTGGGGATCAAGCCTGCAACCCGGACATGTGCCCTTGACTGGAATTGAACCACAGGCCGACGCTCTATCCACTGAGCCAAACCGGGTTTGTTTACCTTTAATATTTTTATTGATTTCAGAGAGGAAGGGAGAGGGAGAGAGAGATTGAAACCTCAATGATGAGAGAGAATCATTGATTGGCTGCCTCCTGCATGCCCCTACTGGGGATCAAGCCTGCAACCCGGACATGTGCCCTTGACTGGAATTGAACCACAGGCCGACGCTCTATCCACTGAGCCAAACCGGCTAGGGCCCATTGTGGTTTTCTTTAAGCATAATGTTATTGTTCACTGAATAGACTGCAGTATAGTGTACACATAATTTTTATTCATGGGAAAACAAAAAAAATGAGCGTGACTCACTTTATTGCAACATTCACTTTATTGCGATAGTCTGATATCAAATCTGCAGTATCTCTGAGGTATGCCTGCATTTGTAATTCAGCACATATGCCCGTCTTCCTTCTGATCTCACTTCACTGATCTCTCTCTCCCTGGGAATATCCCCTCTCCTGGCAATGCCCAACTTGAGTGTTATCTCATCTTTCAGTGTCATGGTTTGTGAAGCAGCCCTTGGTCATTGTAGCGGAGGAAGAATTCCTCCTTCCTCCAGACTGTGCTACAGCGTGACCTGGTGTTCTTTATTGTGTTCTGCCTGTTATCTGTTTTTGTTAGCTGTTTGTTTTATCTCTGATTTCCAAACTCCTGGAGAGAAGATTGGGTTTTATTCATTTTTATGCTCTCTGTAGAATCTATCATTTTACTCTTCAGTATCTTTTTTAAAGCTAAGCTTTTGCTGAGTGAAATTGTTGAAAGCAATGGGAAAAGTTGGGGGTGTGTGTGCTGAAATGCATGGTTTTATTTTCTTAATGTATTGACTCTGAATGATAAAATCAGCATAATAACACAGCTAAAATGAGGCCATTGTGTACCTGGTAAGGAAGCACTGGTCTGTGGTGTTAGTTATATGTGTCTTCAACCAACTCTTGAGGGACTCATCTCTTTTTACTTTGATATCATTAAAAACCTATGTAGACACGAAGAGTAACACATCAGGACATCTGCTTCTGGGAAGATGGACCAGATGTGCTTTCCCCTACTCTCCCCACTAATTGCAGCTAAAACGTTTGGAAAGTTACATACAAAACAAACATAAGAAGATTCTGAACAGTGGAGAGAAGAAGGCAGGCTGGCCAGGGGCCTTGAGATCCCAGGAATGGCACAGTGAGGTGAGCTCCCGGGTTTTCCTTCTGCTTCATTTACCCCAGACATGGAGGTGGCGCCAGAGGAGGCTGAGTTAGGGACTCGAGCTCTCATCCGCACCAGGTGGTAATGAGCCCTCCCCCTTTGTGGTGCTGGTGGAGGCCATGTGGGGAGCTTGGACTTGTGCCCCCACCTATCAGGAAAGTGTCCAGGCCTGCCCCAGCCCCCTTAGCCCCTCTGAGGTTGTACCAGAGGGAGCCAGCTAAAATGTAAGATCCAGAGTCTCATAGCACAGTATGAAAATGTCCAGGTTTCCATCAAAACTCATTTAGTATGCAAAACCCAGGAAGATCTCAATCTGGATTTTAAAAAAGTCAATCAGGCCCTGGTCAGTGTGGCTCAGTTGGTGAGGCATCATCCCGTACACTGAAAGATTGCTGATTCGATTCCCAGTCAGGGCACATGCCCGGGTTGCAGGCTCAAACCCCTGTAGAGGGCATGCAGAAGGCAGCCGATCAGTGTCTTGCTCTCACATCGATGTTTCTCTCTCTCCTTCTTCCTTCCTCTCTCTGTAAAAATCAATAAAACTCTGGTCGGTATTGTTTGTAGCAAAGACGAGACCGTTCTGACCATCGTAAAAGCCATTATTCAGCTTTGGAGTTATCGAAGATGCTTAATTTCCCAACGCAGCAGTAGTCATTGATGTTGGCATATCCATTGTAGGTCACCATGTTACAGGGCAGGAATGGAAACTGTAGAGTCTGGCAAACCCTTAAAACTAGAACAGGATTTAAAGGACAGTTTGCTCAGCCTCTTCCTCTTTCAGATGAGGGGACAGACATAAGAAGTTATTTGTCCACCATCCAGTGGCTAGTTGATGGCTAGTTGGTGGCAGAACAGGGGCCAGAGCCAGGTCTGTGACTCAGCCACCCTTCCCTGCTGCCTTTCTCGCTGTTGCTGTCATGTACACTTATTTAATTTAGGGGCATCTGTGCTTTGAGATTCTCCCTTACTGCAGTCTGCTAAGAAACCAGGGCAGTGTTCCTGTGGAAAACTTGTTTGGGAAGTGTTTTCTGAAAGGTTTCGAGGTTGCTAATGGACAGCCCTTCCTGGAGGCTCCTGCTTGTATTAGTAGCAGGGATTTCTACTGGCTTCCTGGGAACCAAATATCATACTTTTGGGCCTAGCCTTTTTTTTTTTTCCGATTGAGAGAGAGAGAGAGAGAGAGAGAGAGAGAGATCAGTTGCCTCTCATACGTTCCCCAACCGGGGATTGAACCTGAAGCCTAGGTATATGTCCTGACTGGAAATTGAACCAGCAACCTTTCTGGTGTACAGGATAATGCTCCAACCAACTGAGCCACCTGGCCAGGACTAGCCTCATTTATTTCTTACAACTACTTTGTGTGGTTGGCACTTTTATCACCTCCCTTTTGCAGACCATGAAGCTAAGGCCCAGAGAGGTCACGCAGTTAGCTCAGGTTGCCCTGGGTGCTCAGGAGCCTGGATTTGAGGTCTGCTTTTGTCTTATGTTAGTCTGTTATGGCCTTTCTCTCTCTCCTCAAACAAACCAAATGTATATACTACTGGGAAACATGGAAAGCATGGGAAAATTGCTATCAGTTTGCATTTTTTTTTATTTCTTTGTTTTCTGAAAACTAGAGGTGCACTTTAGCTAAATGCTAAATGTTACAATTTTAGTAAAAATTCTAAGCCATGAAAAATTTCCAAATCAGGCATTTTCTTGAAGGACTCGTGACTTAAGTGGAATTAAATAAGTAATGCAATATAGCTGTTCAAGGCTGTTCTGTGTAATGCTAGTGCTAATACACCAAGTAGTGCCAACAGGTTAGAATTATGGTATTACCTACTCTATTATTCTGCCTTGAATTATTTAAAATAACACATTTGTTGCATCAGAAGAACGCATTGTGCTATGTTCTAACTGAAATTGCCTTAGCTAGTGCTCTCATATTTATTTTTGTATTCTGCTAGACTATTTCCCTATTTATTTTTTAAAAGTTTTAAATTTTATTATTAATAGCCTTCATAGGCGTCTAGAGTTATCTTGTGGTAGATAAACATTTACACCTCATTTAAAAAGTTGTTTTGTTCTGGTTGTACCTGAAATGCTTACCTTTACCTGAAAACAAATGTTCAGATATGAAGAATAAACCTAATGGCATGTTTGTAATGCTGTTTGTATAGGCTGACTAGCAATCATGAAGCCTGTGGCCTTACAAAGTCCTTCAGGAATCCCCCCACAAAATCCTCTCCACAGCCTCCCCAAGATGAGGCTCTATCACAGATTCTGGCCCATTAGTAGCTGCTGCCTACATAGCAGTTACTGTGTGCCAGGACAGTGTGACTCTCCATTGCAGCTCATTAATCCTGTCTAGGACTCATGCAGGTAGCCAGGTTAGATCCCCTGTAAGTTCACATGAAGCCCGAAGGGGCTGAGCTGGGCAAGCTGCCCTGGTGTTTTTGCACTTACTCACCAGGCCCCGCTGTGTCCTTCACAGAAGTGACATCTACTCTAACGTGAGAGTCAACCAGGACAGCGTGCTCAGATACGCAATCTATGTGTGTGTGTACAGGATGTGACGGTACATTTTGTTTAGTGCACAGTGTGCCTGTGAACTGAAAAAAACGTTGCTGTGCCCAAAAGTGGTAAGTTAAAAATAGTTCCAACTTTGGAGCTGTCTCATAACTAACAAGATTAATGTATTAAAATGTCCGTTCAACCAGCGCTTTACCATGTAGAATTATATGCACTTTATACTCATTTTCATGTCTGAGATGTGCATTCTCATTTATACAGAGCCAGCTAATCCAGTATATTATGTGACTTGAGAGGGGAAGGGAGAGGGATAGAGAAAGAGAAACATCAGTGATGAGAGACAACTATCAATTGGCTGCCTCCTGCATGCCCCCTGCCAGGGATCAAGCCCGAAACCCGGGCATGTGCTCTATCTACACCGGGAATCGAACCATGACCTCTTGGTTCCTGGGCTGATGCTCAACCACTGAGCCACGTCGGCTGGACTAAATAATATCTTTAACATGTATTTATTTTCATATCTGTTTGAGTGTTGTGATTTTGCCTTTTCTTAAAAATTGTCTTTTAACATGTGTCAGGGTGGAATTGCTTTAAAAAGTGCTTGACCAAATTTCGTTCTTGCTCTAATAGAAGTTAGAGGCCCTGCAGTGCCATTAAGCCCTTATTGCTTGGCAGTTCCATATCCAGGCTACTCATACACTGGTAGTGACATGAGCTGCTTAGTCTGGAGCGGGGGGTGGGGGCGGGGGGTGTCTTTGAAGCAGCTGCATGAGTATACTGGGCCTCTTTAAAGGTCTGTAAAATGTGCACACTAACAGTGGGGAGAATAAAAGTGTGTGTGTGTGTGTGTGTGTGTGTGTGTGTGTGCATGCATGCTTGTGAGTATACATGTGTGTTTATATGTGTGCACTTGTAGCTTGTCATTCTGCCCAGCAGAATGCAGTGAAATCTCACTCAGCGTCAGCTCTGATGGCAGTTACTAGAAGGATCTGTAGCAGACTTGGTTACAGGAAGTGGATTTAGTTGACTCCATAAAAGTGGTGAGGACACGGAGGCCCTGGGAGGCTCAGGGACACCCGCATCAATAACCAAGACCGGAGGAAGCAGTTTCTCCTTTCTAACTGGCAGCTTGTCCTAAAAAATGAAGTCAGAATGAGTGGAGGATGTTTTAAGTATTTTCTAAGTTCATGCCATAACTGGCACTCTTCTGTGAGGATCTTGCATTGTGCGTAGGTAAGAATGGTGTGTTACCCTCGTATCCCGGCGCTTTGCAAAGTAGCAGTGTGTGCATTTGTGTTGTGCCTGGGCTTTTTATAAACATTTTCCGTGCTGTTTGAGGACTTTGTTCCTACTCTTCAAAGCTGGTTGATGTTGTTTCCTTCACTGCACATCTTTCTTTAGTAGTGGCCAAAGCAACATTCCAAACCTAATTAATTTCCAATCTGATTAACTCCGGTTAGTTACTGTGTGGCCACAGGTCCCAGCAGCTCAAGAGTGGAGGTTTCCAAAGCCTGGCAAGGCCTTTCAGCTTCCCTTGGGTGAGCAGCTTGCAGCTACTTCATGGCTATTACCAGACACAAAATATCAGGAAGAAGGCAGCAGAGGGGTGAAGTGCAAAAATGGCAAACTCAGGTGTGAGGTGCAGAGTCAGGTGTGTTAACACTATATCTCATCTTGAATTGATGAGAGCTGCCCCACTGCTCCAGGCTTTACAGCATTTGGTCCAAAAGTGAAGTCTGTGAGCAGCAGCAACAGAACCCAAGCCCCACCCAGACCTCTGGATCAGAATCTGCATTTCAACCAGATCACCAGGTGATTCATGCCGGTTTAGGTAGATGAGAGGTAGCTTTAGGCTTGCTGCAACCTCAGGTAGAGGAGCAGGGTAGGGATCAGGCCTGAGTTTTCTCCTGTTCTTAGAAGGTACTATTTTTTTAAAATATATTTTATTGATTTTTTACGGTAGCTTTGGGCTTGCTGCAACCTCGGGTAGAGGAGCAGGGTAGAAATCAGGCCTGAGCTGTCTGCTGTTCTTAGTAGGTACTATTTTTACATGCGATTCTCTCTCTCTCACACATATGGAATTTTTAAAATTGTGGTGAAGCCAAACCGGGTACGGCAGAAGGTACTATTTTTACATGCAATTCTCTCTCACACATATGGAATTTTTAAAATTGTGGTGAAATACACATAAAGTAAAATTTACTATTTCAATCATTTTTAAGTGTACAAGTTGGTGGCATTAAGTATATGCACATGTTGTGCAAACATCACCATGATCATCTCCAAAATTTGTCTTCTTCCCAACTGAAGCTCAGTACCCATTACCCACTAACCCGCACTCCCCCTTCCTCCAGCCCCCAGTAAGTGCCATTCTGTTTTCTGTCTCTATGAATTCTGTCTATTCATAATTATTTAAAATTTCTACTTTCATATACAGCATATATTTAAATAGGATCAACTAAGCTCTAACAAAATGCTTCAATATGATTGATTTAAAAGGGTTTTTGAACTGTTAAATTAATAAAATTATATCTAGTACTCCCAGTGTTGATGAAAGTCCAAACCTATAGAAAAACGTCATAAAAGTTTATTTGAGCCAAATCTGAAGACATGACCAGTAGCAAGATCTCAATGGATTAAGACCATGCTCTGGAGAATGACAGTTTTGTAGTTCTCTTTATGCATTTGCAATCAAAGGAGAAATGTAAGGAAGGTTACATGAAACTCGTGGTGGTCGATTAAGTAGGCGGGAGAGAAAGTGGGGAAATATCTAGTGTTGGATGAACAAAATGGTGAGACACATACTTCCTTTACTTTGGTGGGTATAGGATAGTTAACATTTGCTGTAAATAGACATGGGGTCATGGCAACACAACAGTGAGTTTTGTGGTCTTGTGCTCTGGTGCCAGTGGTGGTGCCCTGAGGGGTGTGGAAAAGAAAATTACTCTCGACATTCCAAAGGTATATTATCCTAGATGCATAAGGATAATGGGTAGGGTGGATTATGGTAGAGACTGACCTTTGCTAAGGAAGCTACAGGCCTGGGATTTGACTACCCATCATTACCTGCCTTAGGAATTTACGATCAGACCCTCCTGTGGGGTTACTTTCGGTCAGGCCTGCCATGTGACCCACCTGAGCTCGTCAGGCCTGTTCTGTGGTCCCTTTTACACTCATACCAGGTTGTCCCCCGTCATCCCTGAAGGCATTCCTGATTTTCTAATGGCTGTCAACGAATAATGTACTTTTCAGGGAGTTTTATTAGGACACATCCAATCTGTTAAGCAAAAGAGGACTAGACATAGTAAATATCTGTACAATCATTTGTTTCCTTAGGATGGTTCAGAAAGGGTTTAATATGCTGCCCTTGTGATAGAATTAACAGGAAAACATTTATTCTCTGATGTGTGTTTCCGGGAAGACTATTATGGAGAAGAAAAAAACTATTCTGTATAGCAAAGCTGTTAGAAATAGCTGGTGTACTTATTGAGTGGAGTACTCCAGGTAAGAGGCTATTCTAGATAACGTAATATTTCAAGAAACCCTTAATAGACTTAAAGCGTTTTCTTAATATGGTATTTGTAGTTCAGTCTTGAGCTTAAAACAAGTTCCAGCTTGCTTTGAAAAATCTGAAATGGTTTTAGTTTCCTGTTTTAATAAGTAGAGAATTTAGCAATTAATTGAATTTTTCATTGATAATCTCATTCTAAACATTAATTACCAGAGGACAACAGTGTATCTGTGGAAGGACAAGGAGATTGGATTAAAGGTCCTGATATGTGAGAGTTTTTGTTAATCTGTTATATAACTGTACTTTCTTTGGATTTGCCTCTTTTTCTTAATTATAGAGTGTTAACGAACATGTCTTTCAGTTATTTGGTCTTGTTATTGAATTATTCTTAGTAAATTTATGTCTGAAAAGAGTGAAGAAATTGAAGGATTAAACTCCAGTTATCATTCTATAACCTTAGTAATAATTTCAGAAAGCCCAATCAGTGAGTCACAGGTAAGGGATTAATTTATGTGCAGTTAATTTTTTGAGTGGTTCCTGTGACATGCATATTCTTTAGTTTTAGTTTAATCTTCAGATTATCAAGCAGAAACAATAGAAATGACACAGGCTGCTCTAGGTAAAAAATCACTGTATATGTACTTAAATGTGAAATGAAATCCATTTTTTCTGACACATTCTCTCCTTTAGATGTTGCTATTCTATTAGTTAGAAATTATTTTGGGTGTGGATTCCCTTATTTATAAAAGGAAAAATGTCTCATTTTACCAGTTTGGGTTAGGATGCCTGCAGTTAAAGAGTTGCCTGCTGACCCGGCAGTTACATCCCCCAATGCTGTTTTTCATTTCATTACTAGAGTGAGCTGTGGGCTTCCTAGACTAAGAGTCACCCTCCTCGATGTCATGAAGCACAGCTACGTTTTTTAATTCCCTTTAATGGCCACAGACTATTGAGAGCAAAACCAAAGGAACTATAAATGTAAGCAACTAAGTTGGATTATTGGATTTTAATTATTAGCTTATCTTTAAAATGTTATCTAATCACCTCCTTTGTGGCTATAATTCATTAGTAGATGTTGAGATTTCAAGTCTTCCTCTGGCAGAAAAAGAAAACCCAAAACATTCATTCATATAGTAGTCCAGGGTGTTTTTCCTTTTAAACTCCTACTCTTTACTTTCCAGCTGACGGCTGTTGGCTCAGAGTTTTGGTGAGGCTCTCCCTAGCCAGGGCAGTGGGAGGAGGCTGGTCTCCGGGTCTTCTGCTAGGAGATGGGAGATTCCCACCCGGGAGTGCCTCGTAGGCTCCAGCGTCTGCAAACAGCCTTACCACCAAGTGAGAACAATGAACAATTCATGCCGCCCTGTCCACACCACCCGCCTTGCTGGGAGGAGACAGCTGTCCTTGTGAGAGCAGGTTCTACCCGGAGGACACGTGCTTTTTGTCTGGTTTATCTTGCCTTTTTGGGTTTGCTTACTTTCTGATAACAGGCATAACAGACATCATCCCATTGTTTTTTCTTCTAGACTTTTTTGGAACCCAGCCCCCTCCCCTCACAGCCTGAGTCAGGGTAGGACTAGAAGCTGAGGGTAGCATCGCACCTTGGAGCAGGGATCTGGACCCTGGGCTCCGGATTCAGGTGCTGCCTCGGCCCTCGTTGCCTGTGTGTCCCTGGCCAGCCCGTGTTCCTCTGAGTGTTTTCATCAGGCCTGGGGGGAAAATGCCACAGCAGCCTGTCCCGGTGGGTGGGAATTAAGTGATTGATGGTGTAAAGGGCTTGTGCAATGCCTGGAAGTAGCAAGAGCTGTAAAAGTTTTAGCTATTGGAATAGTTATTGCCATTCAGTGTACTCACTTTAAGAGCTAGAATGGCCTGCATATCAAATCAGCACCTGGTCTCGTTCTGTCTGCGTGATGAGGATGGAGCCCCTTACCCCGAGGGAAATCAGCTGGCCACTCGGTCACGGGACACTTGTACTTTTCACAAGAGCTCTTGTGACAGCTTCCCCTCTCAAGATGCAGCCCATCTACTGCTTCTTTGACCGGATACTTCATTGGTTTCTCTTTGATGTCTTTTTCAGTGGTTACTACCTCTTCCTCCTGGTATTTCTCAAGAAAGACAAGGAACTAGACTTGGATGATTTGTTTCTTCTCATGTAATTTAGAGGATGAAGGTCACTGGAGAATATGTTTTTATTGAGGGGAGGGAGGGAAGAAAGGAGGGAGGGGGAGAGAGAAGAGAGAGAGAGAAAGAGAGAAATTGATCAGTTGCCACCTGCATACACACCTGACTGGGGATCAAACCTGTAACCTGGGTATTTGCCCTGACCAGGAATCCAACCCTTGACCCTTCAGTGCATGGGACAATGCTCTAACCAACTGGGCCACCCCGGCCAGGGCTGAAGGTCATTTTTTATAGGCATCAGGTTGAACTAGAACCAGTGAAGCAGGCGTAGGCATTTCTGTCCATGTGAACTTAGCGTTGTAATTTATGACTTGTTTTCGGGGAGTCAGCAGTTTTGCTGCCTTTGGCTCAGGAGATGGCATATGACACTTCATCTTCATTGAAGTTCACTGTTATCTGCACCATCCTTACATCTTCTCCAGCGTGGGTCATGGAGGTTCATAAAGTACCTAGCTTTTTCTTCTGCTGGGAGGGAAGAGGAGGTGGCGAGGGGAAAGAAGCAGACGTTTCTCCTGGCAGCATGGCCCCTGCGCGTGGACATTGTTCTTGTTCCATTCATGACTGTTGGTATCGGTGAATGAGGAGGCCATCGGCTTGCAGCCCAGTTCGTACCTTCGTGGAGTCCGAGTCTCCTGGGGCTGTCATAACCAAGTCCCCACACTGGGGGCTTACACAGCAGAAGTTATTCTCGCAGCTCTGGAGGAAGAAGTCTGAAGTCAAGGTGTCAGCGGGCCAGGCTCTTCTCTCTGAAGGTTCTTGTAGGAAATCTGTTCCAGGCTCTTCTCTGAGCGTCTGCTGGTTGCCGGTATTCCCGGCTTGTAGAACGTCTCTGCCTGTGTCTTCAGATCATCATCCCTGTGTGTGTGTCTGCCTCTGTGTCCCTCCTCTTATTATAAGGACACCAGTTATATTGGATGAGGTTGCACTCTAACGACCTCATCCTTACTTGATTACTCCTGCAACAGCCCTATTTCCAGATAAGCTCCCATTCACAGTTGCTGGGGATGAGGGCCTGGATGTACGTATCTTTGGGGCCACACCACTCAACCCACTACAGATGGTAGGAGACTTTAGAAATCCTCCTTTATTTTTTTCTGTTACATAATTTTAATCTACAATGAAAGACTTTTTTTTTCTTTTTCTTTTATTTATTTTTTACTTTTCTTCTTTTTAAATTAAATTTATTTTTTATAGGACAAAAAATAAGAATAAAAGATAGAGAAAAAAGGAGATAACTTCAAACCCAAGAAAAAAAATGGAAATGTATTCCTTGTCCCATTCCCCATCTTCCTGTACTGGGCCCACCCCACCCCAATAAAAGATGTTCCTAGATGCCTAATTCAGAAAGCATCATTCCCATGGTTACTGTTTAGCTGCTGAGAACCCAGCAGGAGAGGACTCGTGTACTTTGGCGGAGTTCACACTTTATTTTGAAGCCAGCTAGGAGCCCGGAATTATATGGCAGAGCATTTTAATTATTGGATCTTCACTTAGAAAGAGACCTGGCAGGCTAGTGAGGGCAGACAAGGGATCCTTCATGAAGAAGTAACCAGTTGGGGTCAAAGTGATACTGGCGGTTGCTGAAAAGCCCCTTCCTGGTCACTTCCCCTTGTTCCCATGGAGCTGGTGGCCAGTTTGGCTGAGAGGCGGAGCCTCGCACTTACTGGGGTCCGGGAAGTGGCCCAGCTGTAGGGGAGGGGCTGCAGGGGATTTTCTCTTTATGGAGGGAATCAGTGCCTCCGTGGAGGTCTGGAGATGGAGAAGCAAGAGGGAAGATGGGGATTCTGAGACAGTCCCACCCTCTGGAGGGTCTGGCCTGCACAGCAGCCACATTCCCAAAGGGACATTTCCCAGAGAAACACGTGAGCAGCTCCAAGTGTGTTGTCAGGAAAGGGGGGTGGGGGTGGGATTGGCTCACATGATTGATTGTGGGCGCTGGCAAGTATGAAATCTGTAGGGCAGCAGGCTGGAAACTCAGGTGTGATCTTTATAGCTCAGGTTGTAGCCTGAGGGCAGAATTCCTTTTTCTCCAGGAAATCTTAGTCTCCTCTTAAAGTCTTCATCGGATTGGATGAGGCCCACCCACATCACAGAGGGCGGTCTGCTTTACTTAAAGTCAGTTGATTGCAGATATTAATCCCATCTAAAAAATACCTCCATGGCAACATCTAGACTAGTTGGACCACACAATTGGGCGCCATGGCCTGGTCAAGTCAACATGTAAAATTAACCATCACACACAGGTATCAGGGTGGTGGCAGACTCACCCCTGGTTTCTGGAACCTCTGTGTGAACAGTAGATTCTCAGATGAAGTGCCCTTGCCCCACTGCCTCTTCCATTTTCATATTCTGATGGAGTTTGCACCCACAGTGCCGGCCCCAGGCAGCCCACTCCTTTAGTCATCCTGAAGACTCATGGGTCTTTTTTCTTATTGCACAGAAAGGCTTTAAACATCTGTCCTTTGTGAACACTTCTGGAGGTAGTTGTTGCCCTGCGCCATTCTCTAACCAGGTTCACTATCATACCTACAGGCAGATGGAATGTTCTAGACCTTGTCCACGAACTTTAGCATCACACTGTACAAAATAAAACTAAAGTAATTTTTAAGGTAGTATTTATAATGTTGTGGTTGGCACCTGAGAGCATTGGGAAAAGGATCTTGTGTTATTTTTAAAAACTCTCTGAAGGGAATCACGTTGCAGCTTGCTGTGTGCTGGTGGTCCCAGTGCTGTGTGTGCCCTGATGTTTCTGTGTGATCCCAGCTCTGCTTCTATGGATCTGAGTTTTTTTCCTTCCTCGTGTTGCAACTTTGATGCTTTTGTGGGCTCAGGCCCAGTGGGCATTCTGCATCTGGCAGGGTTTTTGTTTTCAAAGTTCCTCTTTCTTGTAGAGGTGGCAGTTGCCTTTCCTGGTAGACCTTACTTTTCAACTGGATTGAAGTAAGCATTTCGATTCTCCCATCATAAAGCTGCCCTTTTATCTCCCACTTTCACCGCGCAAGTTGGTGAATGTCACCTCTGGCTGCACATACTAGTCACCAGGGGAGATTTAAGAATGATTCTGGTACCCACACTCTCGTCAGATCCTGATTCATGTGCTCTGGGGTGGGGGGTCCAGGCATCAGTATTTTAAAAAGTACTCCCTCCACGTTTAGAACACGCAGCCAGTGTTGTAACATGATTTCCGATGGCTGTACCACCCATCCAGTTATTTAAAATCCTTTCATCAAAAATGTTACAGTGCTCAGGGTGAAAAGCTGGTTGTCTTTTGTCTGGAGGATGGGGACGGAAGAGAAGAGAAGGCAAGCGGATACTTTGTGTTCACTTGTCCAGCAGCTGATTGGGGTTATTGTGGGTTGCTGACTTCCCTCTTCCCGTGCCTGTGCTGGGCCGGGCCGTTTCTCAGTTCTCCTGGCACCGCGTACGGCGACCACGCGATAAAGTGCCCCCGGAATTGGGGAGAAAATCATCCTTGGAAAGTAAGCCTTGTAAGAAAAAGGAAGCTGCAGGAGTTTGGTCAGATGTAAAGTGACCAGCAGGTCCGAGGAGACAGCTTGTAACTGTGCTGCCGAGGACACACGGCACGGTGGTCCTGGGCTGGCCCTGGGATGGCGGAGTTTCTCCTTAGGTTTGGACGAAATCTGATGCGCGATTTAAACAAGCGTGTATAGGGCGTAACACCTGCTGGGCACAGCTCCAGGCAGTTGAGCTGTATAAATTAGTTCTGGTTTCACAACCATCCTTTGGTGATGAGAAGCTGAGGCAGAGAGTTAGTGACTTGCCCAGGGTCACACTGTGGGGATTGGCAGGCAGGTCGTCCATCTCTGGAGTTGGGCTCTTTATGGGTAGTTAGACCACAGACTCCCTGGTACCCGGGACAGTCCTGGCTCCGGGCAGCACCATGCCTGCTTCTGTGGGCCGCTTCCTGTGCCTCAGTTTCTCCTGTACTGGTTAATGGGTGGACAACAGATGATGTGATTTAAACAGCAACTTTTACTTACTCTCTTTTCAGGCTAGCTTATGGGACTCCACTTCCTACTTCCTTTAGTTATTGTGGTTTCTCTTTGGGTTTTATTATTACTTACTTCTTTAGTTTTTTTAAAAGGCAAATTAGACATTTTTATCTGGAAAGGAAAACTATTTTAGGCATAGACATGAGCACAGTGGCCTTTTTGTCCTGGGTGAGCTATGCTACAGACTTGGAAAATTCCTCCCGCGATAACTGGAATGCCACTTTCCTCCCCTTGATCACTCTTGGGAAATCCAGTGGGTGGGTGCTGATAACACCGTTAGCTGTTGGAAACCTCAAGATGCCTGGGTCGCTCTACCTCCGATCAGTGCCTGAAAGGAAATCGTGGCTCAGGGGTGAGGACGGGGCGGCATTTCTGTCATTTCTTTGTAACTAGCACTTGCTGTTGCCAGTGGTAGAGGTGTCTTGACCATCTTCTCCCAAGGGGGTCCATGAGGGGATGGGTGAAGACTGTTTAGTTTCTGTCTGCTGGTCTGCAGTGAAATTTGACACGAAACTTATAATTAGATGATCAGGCTTAGGGCTGGCCTGCTGTGGCTGTGCTAAAGGAAGGAATTTTGATTTGCGGGTGATGAATTCCAGAGGACGTGCGGCTTGTCAGCAGGCTGGCCCCTCCCAGCCCCCGGGATGGAGGGCCTGGTGGCTGTAAGCTGGCCCTTCACTTTCACCTTCAGGATCCTGCAGGGCAGGACACCACCTCCAACTCCTGCCAAACCTGTCCCGGCCTGGTCCCTCCATCTCACTTCCGCCATCAGATGGTTTGAGGACAGGGATCCCTGGCTCTGGGCGGAGGAGAGGACAGCTGGCAGGTATAGGTCCATGCTGGGTCCTTCTCCCAGGATGTGGGTGTCTTTCTCAGCAGGTGCTTCTCTCCAGGGCCGACCACAGGGGCCACCAGCCTGCCCCCTAATGTGGCAGTGCCACCTGGCCTGTGTCGGAATGATTGGGGTGGAACTTGTCCATTTGGCGGGAAACAGTTGTTTATTGGAAAAGGACATGAAGCTTATACAAATACATGTGTGTAAGTATCATGCCTTTAATCCAGGTCCCAAAGACCCAGAGACGAAGGGGCCTTCATTTCTTTTGTGTCAAGAATCCTTTTGTGCCCGAGTTGCATGAGCGCATGATCTTTCTCTGAATGCTCTATGTAAGTGCGTGCCCTAGAATACAAAGTTTTATCAGGAAACCAGGCTTCCTTCACCGAGGGCAGGTCTCCTCACTGTCAGGATGTTTAAGTAAGTGGCGATCTGCATAAACACTTGACGCGGTGGCAACTGTGATGCGAAATCGAAAGCCTCTGTGTTTCTACGGGTGACAAAACCACAGGTATTGTTCCTTGATGTCGTTTCTGGTTTGGTGCGAGTATGTCTAAGAGGAGGAAGTGCTCAATCTCAGAGGATGTTGAGGACGAAGATTGCATTCTTTCCCCTGTCCAGGTCATGGACCTCTGGGTTCTGTTCCCACTGGAGTCAGCAGCTGGGCTCTGTAGCCCAAACGGAAAAACTGCAGGCGGAGTCACAGAACTTCCTCAGGAACAGGTTCGGATTCCAGCCGGGGAGAGAAGCTGTAAAAGACACCCTAGAAATAGAGTGAACTCTCCAAGGGACCCTGCGAGTGTCAGCAGGCAAGCTTAGCACTGTGGGTTCAGAAGGCCCCTGCTAAGCTCCTCCGGGGAGCGTGGGTGCCCAAGGCGCTTGGGTCCAGTATGGGTTGTCGTCCCGCCATCCAGGGCTGTGGAATCTAGTGGCGGAAGGAGGGCTGATTAATCCTGGGGCCTGGGACGGCTTTGGGAGGAGGCCTCGTTTTAAATGTATGAATCGTCCTTCCTGGAGTCAGTGTACCACCTCCCCACACAGGGAACAGAGAAGGGAAATGAAGGGCCACCTGTGAAAACAGGGACACCACACTGATGAGACTTGGCCTCCGGAGACCAAGGAAAGGGGGCCCACTGGGCTGGCCGCTTACCCGGGATCTGCACCCGTTTCTAATGTTGGTTGTTGTTTTGCATATATTACACATATATTTAATCGTCACAACTTTGCAAGGTGCTGTTATCCGTCCCATTTCACAGAAGACAAGGCTAAATCTCAGGTGGTTAAGTAGCCTGCCCATGGTCCTGGACCCATGCCCGCTCTCCACCACTATTCATCCTTGCATCTGAAAACAACCCATCTCAATGTGTCTTCTTCTTTAAATCCTTAGTCGTAGGGCTGTCATTTAGCTGGATTTCCGACGGATCTGGATGATGGTTGTTCTGTAGTTTAGTTGTAATTTTGATGTGGGTTTTCTGATGATTAGACATGGGGGGATAAAAGTATTTAAGTCTGACGAAATTTCAGATCTTTGTGGGTTTAACACATCCCTCCCCGCTCTTCCCCTAAGTCTGCAGTTCAGAGTAAAGTTGGGAGTCGAGATGCTGAAATGCTAAGTGCAGGGTGTGAATGGAGCTTCTGGCTTGAATGAGGCTTCTACCATTTTGAAAATCAGACCAAATTGTTACAAAACAAACTAAGAAATTGTATATAAGAGAAAAACGTGTGTGTGTGTGTGTGTGTGTGTGTGTGTGTTTGTTTTTAATGGGGGGGGGGTAAATTTGTGGCTTCACTAACAACACATTTATACTCAACACATTTATTAGCACCGAATACATAGGGGCAAGTAAAACCACATGGTCCAGCCCTTCCTACTGGTAGAGAGACAAATATTAACTGCAGAACAAGGCGTGGACCTGCGATTGTGCTGAGTGGAGGAGCCAGAGCTCAGAGGGAATGTGAGGGGCTGGAAGTGTGTGTGTGTGTGTGTGTGTGGGGGGGGGAATGATGGGACTGGAAGGGGGTCAGGAACCCCCTGGGAAGTGACGAGTGGTCAAGTGGATTGATGAGTGGCCGCATGGCCGCATCCAGACAGCTGGACAGGAGCGAAGGTCTGGGAGGCAGAGCAGGACATTGGGCGCGGGCGGCTGTGCGCACCTGTGTGAAGGCAGGCTTGCCTGGTGCCGTGTCAGAACAACTGCGATGCTGAGGTGTGGCACAGATGGCGTCCAGCATCAAGATCCATGGTGGGAGCATTTTATTTAAACACGTTCTTTTAAAATGCAAAACCAGGAACAAGCCGTGCAATTTTTAATTAAAAAGAAAATAGGGGAAGCATTATTTCAATTCGTAGAGGTTCTGCTTCCCGGCATATGTTGACAGTTTGGCTCAAATAAACTCACAAAAATTCAAAAAAGAAAATAGGGCACGGGTATCTTCCTAGTCTCAGAGGTTAACTACAGTGCGTGACGAGGTTGTGCAGGAATTGCTGGCGGTGGGGATGGGCCCGCAGCCCCTGCAAGAGGGACAGGGCCCTGCACTTAGATCCCGTGGCCTGGGCGCGTCACTGCTTTCTGCGCACCAGTGTCTCCACCCAGCTCAGCTCCAGCCACACCTACACTTGGGGTGACAATTCCATGGTCCCTCCCGGGGGTTTCTCGTGTCATGGTTGGTGGGTGCGTCTGAGAGGAGACATAACCACATCTTTCTGTTCCTTCCCCCCGCCAGGGCGGGAGCAGTTCCACGGCCTTGGCTCCATGTACTGCCGGGGGGCCGCCGCGGTCATCCTCACCTACGACGTGAACCACCCGCAGAGCCTGGTGGAGCTGGAGGAGAGGTTCCTGGGCCTGACGGAGACGGCCAGCACCGACTGCCTCTTCGCCATCGTGGGGAACAAGGTGGACCTCAGTGAGGAGGGGGCCTCGGAGGGCTGCAGGACGGAAGGGGACAGCCCCGGGCCAGCGGGCGGCAGTGCGCCGTCCAAGGGGCCCAAGCAGGTGCGGCTGGAGGAGGCAGTGGCTCTTTATAAAAAGATCCTGAAGTACAAGATGCTGGATGAGAAGGACATGCCGGCCGCGGAGCAGATGTGTTTCGAGACCAGCGCCAAGACCGGGCACAACGTGGACCTGCTGTTTGAAACCCTGTTCGACATGGTGGTGCCCGTGATCTTGCGGCAGAGAGCGCAGGGGCCGCCGCAGACCGTGGACATCTCCCGTTATAAGCCGCCCGAACGGACCAAATCTGGGTGCTGTGCCTGACCCTCAGGGGCCCCCGGCTCCCAGTTTACACAATTATCAAGGAGTGTGGGCAAGCGAGCTGTGGTCAGGAGCATAGAAACTCAAGGAATTCCTTCGTGCACACGGAGGAGCAGATCCGAGTGGAAATGACAGCTTGTTGTTAAGAGAAGGTCAATGTGAATCGTCACCTCTGCATCCTGTGCTGAGCGGTGGGGAGCTGCAGGATCTGGAGACGGTTGTCCCCGGCTGATCCTTTCCTGACACCGTGGCCTTGATGGAGGGTGGCTTGGGTGGGTGTGCACCTGTCTGAGCACCTGTACGTCTTTCATGCTTGTTGTTCTCAGACGGGTCTCTTCACTGTGACTTATCTTTGGTCCTATCATTTGGAACTTGTATCTGATGCATCACAAAGATTCTCCACATGTTAATTTATACAAAATCAGGAATCACTGTTTTTATACTGGTTGTAGCAGCATGAACGACACATATTATTAAAAAGAATTTTGAGAAGAACTTTGGTGTGGAGACTGCGTTGCTTTAGACTTTATTTTGTGCCCTTGGTGGACTCCTGGCTGGGGGCTCTGGGGAGATGCTGTGAGTTTAAAGTACTTCTCTCTTTAAAAGCTGCATTGAATCCTTACAAGGTCCAGCATATTTAGATCAGCCCATCTGCTTAGTTGTCTTAATGACATGAATTCCAGTAAAAACAAAGCAAAACTAAAAGCACGCTTTCTGCTAAGGTCGGCTTGGGTCACCGGGCAGTTACTGAATCAGAAACCCCATTTCTGCTGGTTGGTGGGTGCACTGTTGTGTTATTAGAAGATGCTAAGGCGGGGAAGCTGTGAGACAGTAGGTTTCGTTTTCTTAGAAACGTTATTGAGAACATGTAGGCCAGATGTGGGGACCTCTGGTTGGGAAAGAGATGTCTCAGCCAGCTCAGGCTGTTGTAACAAGATACAGACTGGGTGGACCAAACAGCAGACGTTTATTTCCCACCGTCCTGGAGGCTGGGAGTCCTGCATCAAGGTGCCAGCCCGTTCTGTTCCAGGGGAAGGCTCTCTTCCAGGTGCGGCCTCCTTCTCGACGTGTCCTCACTGGCGCACAGAGCGAGCTCTGGTCTCTCTTTCTTATAAGGGCACTACTGCTATCATAGGGCCCTACCCTCATGGCCTCCCAAAGGCCCTGCCTCCAAACACCATCACACTGGGGGCTAGGGCTTCAGCATATGGATTCTGGGGGAACACAAGCATCAGCCCATAACAGAAAGCAAGGTGAGCCTGGCCGGCGTGGCTCAGTGATTGAGCATTGACCTATGAGCCAGGAGGTCACGGTTCGATTCCCAGTCAGGGCACAAGCCTGGGTTGCAGGCTCAATCCCCAGTAAGGGGAGTGCAGGAGGCAGCTGATCAATGATTCTCTCTCATCATGATGTTCCTATCTCTCCCTCCCTCTCTGAAATCAATAAAAATGTATATTGAAGAAAAAAAAAAAGAAAGGAAAATGAGGCAGAAAGCTAGTGAGAACACAATCTTTTGTGAGTGGGTTTCTTTTGTGGGGCGGGGGTAGGGGGGGTGGGAGGTGTTCGGGAAATTTTCTGAGTGCCCAGGATCTCTGCCTCTGGGCTCCTCCTGGCCGCCTCCTCTGTCCTGTGCACACCTTGTCCAGGTGACTGTGCCTGCCCGGAGGATGGAAGGCGGGCACAGCCTCAGCGTGTGACTGGGGCTCCTCAGTTAAGGTGTCCGGTTACTACTGCTCATAATCTCAAGGCCTCAAATTTCAATTTCACAACGGTAGCCTGTTGAAAATGAAAATGGATCCATTTGGCTGATTACTTTTCATTGATTTGGTTTGATATGCCATTGCATGGGCAGAAGTTGTATTAATTTTCTGTCAAATGCATCTTTTTGGTGACACAGCTGGGAAACATGCTACCCAGGGAGACCCGGGAGCTTGTCTTTGAATGCTGTGGAGGGAAAAAAGCATCCTATGAAATTATTTCATGCTTGAAGGCAGGGCTGGCTGCATGTATTCTCAAGGCCCTTGCCCATCGGATTCCCTTGCCCATCTGCTCTGAGCACCCCCGGCTAGTGTCCGGGAACGGGAGATTGCCCGGGGATGCAACATTCCCCATTTACGACACTTAAGCGTTTCACCTGTTATTATTGTCCTAAAAAGAGGCTTCACTCTGGGCTCTGTTCCAAGGGCACAGCCTGGGCTCTCTCTCATTAGGGGGTTTGTCCTCAGATCCAAGTCTGCTCACAGGGTTCTGGTCATGACCTCATGTGGGTCTAATTCCCTATCAGGGAACCAGTTCTGAGAAAGCTTCAGGCTGGTCAGCCTCGTGAGTCAGCCGGTGGAGAGGGAGGGGATTTCTTTGCTGGACGTGGGTTTGCTGGTGTCCTCAAACATTCCTTCCACCCCTTAGTACAAACGCAGCTGCCCTGGGGCTGGGAGGCCACAGGTTAGTCTGCTGTGCTGCAGCTTTTCACCTAGGGTGCTGACATGTCCTCAGACAGATAAAAACCTTCTCAACAGTATCTCCTGGTTGGATGTCTCCTGGTGCCCTTGAGGCTTTTTGCTTGGTGGAGGCGTCAGGGAAGTTTTGGGTTGGATATGTTGTAATCTGGATGCAGTAAGTCATGGTTTCCCCTTTTCCCAGGCTGCTACACTGGTTACTTAAAAGTACAGCTTTGTCACCCTGGCTGGATTGACTCAGTGGTTAGAGGCCGGCCTTCGGACTGAAGGGTCACGGGTTTGATTCCTGGTCAAGGGCACGTACCTCATTCAGGTTCCCCAGCATGCAGGAGCCAACCAGGTGATGTGTCTCTTGCATTGATGTCTATCTCTATATCTCTATCTCTATCTCTATCTCTATCTCTATCTCTATCTCTCTCTCTCTCTCTATCTCTATCTCTCTCTGTCTCTCTCCCCCCTTCTCCCTCCCTTCCATGCTCTCTGGAAATCAATGGAAAAAATATCCTCAGGTGAGGACGTTGATGTCTATCTCTCTATCTCTATCTCTCTCTCTCTCTCTATCTCTATCTCTCTCTGTCTCTCTCCCCCCTTCTCCCTCCCTTCCATGCTCTCTGGAAATCAATGGAAAAAATATCCACAGGTGAGGATTAAAAAAAACAAAAAGTGCATCGTTGTCCTTTCTGAATCTGACATCCTGGTTTGAACAGAGCTGCCTTCTGTGCCAGAAAAATCCTCTCACACAAATGTCTGGCAGCCACGCACCTCCAGCATACAGTTTCCCTATAACAGAGGTAAGCCCGGTGCTCGAAGCCAGAGACATGGATCAGAGAGATGGTGTTTGTCCTCCAGAGAGAAGGGGAAGTGAAAGTGACTTCTGCCTCTTCCATGCTCCCGTGACCCTGATTCTGTAGCGTGCCGAGTGGGATGCCAACCACAGTTTGACCTTCAAACAGAGCGGGGGCTGGGTGCTGAGCCCCACACAGTCAAAAACCTGCATATAACTTTTGACTCCCTCTAACTTAACCACTAATGGCCTTCTGTTGACCGGAAGTCGTACCAATAGCATAAGGAGCCAATGAACACACATTTTTTATGTTAAATGTATTATATACTCTACCCTTACAATAAAGTAGAGAAGAGAAAGTGTTATTAAGAAAGTCATAAGGAAGAGAAAATACGTTTACAGAACTGTACAATTTATTGAAAAGAACCCGTGTGTAAGTGGACCTGTGCAGTTCAAGCCTGTATCATTCAAGGGCCAGCTGTAATTACTTTGAGGAAGGCAAGGCCTTGGAACCCAGCAGTCTGTGTCCAAGAACCCCTCCAGGGTTTGGAATGTTTTGGAGGCAAATCTGTGGCTGGGGGAGTTCCGGGTGGCACTTTTTAAATGTAATTTGGCCCAGGGGCCCTCATGCCTCCCTGGCCCTCCTACCTGCCCGTCCATGAGCACTTTCGCTCTGTGGCCTGAAGTGGTCTCTGATCCTCCCCACGTCTCAAAGCTGGACCAGGGACCTGCACTATTGGAAGTTGGTGGAGCTGTGGGCCCTGTAGTGTGTCTGTTCTGAAAGCTGCTGGGCTGAGGATGCCCCTTTGTAGTAACTTCTGAGCAGGTGACCGCCTAGTCTGCAAGCATCGGTGTTGCTCCCTGCCCTCCCCTCCCTTGGATTGGCCTTGAACTCACAGGCACCTCCCCCAGGAGGAGGATCTGGAAGGCATGGGGTTTGAGGGTGTGAGGCCCGAATCCCAGAGCAAGGAAAGGTGTGTCTAAGGCCAGAGTCCCCCAGTGGCTGGAAAGGATGCATACCCAGGTCTCACCCAAGTCCACATCCTTCCAGGTTAGGGCAGCTGGGAACCTGACTCTGGGCTTCAAATGCCCCATTCCATTGGCTGCTGTGTTTGTGTTTTGCCAAGGTTGTTCTTGGGGTTCAGGTCTCTAATTGGCAGATACCCACTGCCCAAGACAAGAGGAGCCATCCCGTATTGTATCCCCTCATCCAGTTGCTTCCATTGGAGAAAGTCATGCAGG
The DNA here is from genome assembly GCF_000412655.1 of Myotis brandtii. Lineage (NCBI taxonomy): Eukaryota > Metazoa > Chordata > Mammalia > Chiroptera > Vespertilionidae > Myotis > Myotis brandtii. The sequence continues at coordinate 2,221,957 of NW_005371371.1, forward strand.
CCTAGAAGCCATCTCCTAGGGCTAGTCTGACAGGCCCAGGGCTGCTGGCTTCTCCGTGAGGTGAACAAGGCAGGTCCTGTACCCCTCCCCCCCTGCCCCCCGTTCAGGACTGGTCGGCCTGGGGAGGGCCACTGTCACCTCCAGGATGCACAGTGTGTGCGTCTCCAGGGGCAATTCCCAGCATCCTCCTTGGACTCGCCCTCTGGTGGCCTCATTCACCCCTTGACTCCCCTGTGTGGCAGAGAAGCTGGACCCTGACCCCATATGATGAAACAGCCTCTTTGGAAATGGCTGCAGTTTTATAGCCAGTTTATGCCATTGCATGACCCACAGCTTCTGAGCCTGCTTCCACCCCAGCTGCCCTTCGTTCTCGAACTTGGCCGTGGACAGGAGGCAGGGCTCTGTGAGTCTGCCCTGCGTTCTGCAAGTGCCCCTAAGAGTCAGCCTGCAGGTGGGGAGGGTGTCAGGAGCTACTGGGCGTATGTCTCGCTAGGGAGGATGCTGGTGCCCTGCCCTTTGTGGCTCAGCACCTAACTCTGAAGTGTAAACCACAGAGGCATCAAATCTAAACCAAGTTTGTCAGGACAGTGACAAACTTGGTGTCTGCTCCTTTGATTGTGGGGATTGGAGTCTGAATAAACAACTGCCTCCAGAAGCTTTGTGGAGAGGCGCTGTGCTGGGCATCTTTCCAGTCCTGGCCTCAGCCTCTTAACCCATCTCGCTACTACAGCTGTTGCTATGGAAGCCAGCTGTGTACAGGTGTAGCTAGCTACCTTGCATCAGCTTTACCACCTCCATGTGGGATGCTGCCAGAGCCCACTCAGGCATGTAAGTGCTGACAGTCTTAGGCAACCCTGACCACTGGGGGCAAGAACTGGAGATTGCAAATCCCTCTCCTATGCCCGGGCGGGACAATCTGAGGCTTCTTCTGTGGCCTTCCTTAGCAGGTCCCCAGCAGGATAAAACCCTAAATTGCTAAGGGCAGTAGCCCCCTTCGTAAGGTGCCCTCCTTCCTGGGTTCACTCTGCCCAGGGCCCACTCTATTCCCTGGAGCCATGTCCCCGAATAACCCTCCTCTGAAGAGTCCTTGTCTCAGTCAGCTTCGGGGGAAATGCAAGCCAAAGGGCTGCTGACCTCTTTCAAATAACGTTATCAGGTGGAATACTTATTTTGTTAGGTGGAAATTATTCTCTGAAAGTTTACTATGAGATTGACTTTTAAAGGGTAAAATTAAATGCTGTGAGTAGGGTTCCCAAGGGTCAGCCGGGTCCCAGGAAAAAACCCAAAGGCAGAAATGGGTCTTGGAGACTATTTCTTGGAAATACTGAGATTTGACTTGGGATGTCATATTGAAATGAAGGGAATGGCTTTGGAAACCCCTAATTCCTTGTGTGATGGTTAGGGTGCTTTCTGTAAACATGAATGCATTATAAACACAAAGACTGGTCCCTGAGAACGGAATGACAATACCACAGACTTGGGTTCAAGTCTAACAAAACTCAAGGACATAGCTCCGGGGCCCTGTGTGGCTCAGCACCTAACTCAGCACAGACCACCTGCAACACAGACAACCTGCAACACAGATCATCTGCAACAGATGCAGAGTCTCCGGGTCACAGCAAATTCTGTGCTCTATGGACTTGAGAAAATTAAGGCAGCCAACAACTGAGGGTATAAAAATGTTCAAAACCAACTTTTATTTTACGTTCATGATAGAGGACATTGTACAAAAAAAAATGGAGGGTCAATCTCCAGGGCGGCCAGGGGGCAGTAGAAACATCACTTCTGACCGGAGTTTGCCGTCAAGTAGCCTGGCTGACAACAGACAGTTAGAAGGTCTTTGTTTCTATGTGCGTTTTGCCAAGCCCAGTGACCTGTAAGGCTGTGGTGGAAAGAATGACAACTGGTGTGTGACTATCAGTGTCTTCTTGGCCTCGAGGGGGTTAGGATAATTCACACCAACAGATCTGGGAGAAGATCATGCTGTCATTGAGTCATTGCGTTGGCTTAGTGGGCAGGGTTGGGTCCGTCCCCGGGAGACCCTCATGTGGGAACAGTGGCAATGAGTTCAGGAGCCCTCGGGCTGTATGGCTTCATTTGTCTATACCACCCCATTAAATGAGTTAAATGAGTGGGCTGTCTGCGGAGTTTGAGAGTGCGGTGACTACAGAGGTACATGTTAAGAAGTTAGTTACACTTAGCGGCTAAGAGTCTAGTGCGGCCTGACAGGGAGTGCTGGGCTGTTAATAGTTTTCCATTTCGGAGGGTCGCAGTGTCGGAGGAGGGCTTCACTCTGCAGAGTGGAGACCGTGGCTAGCACCTATGAATGGATGACAAGTGGCTATCTGATAGAAGTACTGGTGCTGAATTCCTTTGGTGACCTTTGTTTGTTTGTTTTTACAGAAAAAACTGAAATCAACTTTTGGGTCAGCACCTGAGGTAATAAATTAAGAATAAGCACCAACGTGGCCCCAGCTGAATGTCAACCTGCAGAGAAGTGCGTCCGGGTGGGGCGGCGCCTGCGAGCCCGGCGCGTCCATCACAGGTTCTTCATGCACACCTGGCAGCGGCTGATGTGCGTCCGGATGAGCCCCGCCTTGAGCGTGTCGGCGGAGGGCGAGCCTTGGAAGCTCTGCTCGGGGATGGTGGTGAGCCAGAAGCTGTACTTGTTGGCGAAGTAGTGGCAGGTCCCACGGCCTCCGTTGCACTCGATGAAAGGCGTGGCACGGAAGTCCTCCAGACAGCTGCCTGGCGACACCAGCGACTGGCCACCGCCTTCATCGCCTGCGGCTGTGTGCTGCGGGGAAGGAGAGAGGGGGGCTGTGAGCACACTCACCTGCGACAGACCTGGGCAGACTGTAAGTGATGCACTTCCCCCTAACTGAACAACCACCCTGAGCATCTGTCTGTGTTAACACAGACCACCTGCAACATGCCCTTCACTGCTAGGGGCCTGGCTAAGTAAATCGGGGTAGACATGTAGGAAGCAGAGCTGGGTAGCAGGCATGCTGCAGGGTAGGGTTCGTGCACATAAATGGACAGTCCCGATGTGTTATTAAGTGACAACTAGAACAAAAGCAAAAGCAGTGACCGTCTGGTGTGGCTCCTGGTCAGGGCACATGCCTGGGTGCGGGCTCAATCTCCAGTAGGGAGTGTGCAGGAGGCAGCTGACTAAGAATTCTTTCTCATCCTTGACGTTTCTATCCCTCCTTCCCTCTCCCTTCCGCTCTAATATATATATAGCAAAAGCAGTAGATATAGTTGACTACATTTGGGGGCAAAAATATCATCTCCCCAATCACTATGGCTGGAGTGATGATGGGGTTATGACATTCACAATCAATATAAATTAAGCAGAAGGCCCGCTGCCCCCACTGGACTTTCCTTTCCCCCTACAATGGTGGAGTAGGCAGGGAAATTGTAAGGGACACTCCCTGGTGCAGTCACTTCCCTTAAAGCTAAAAACATAAGCTGGCCAAACCTGAGTTCTCTATTTATACCCAAAGGTGATCTGACAGTAGGATTCCAGGCTTTTCCTCATCAGCATACACATACCTGCTTTAAACTGACTTGTTAATGAATGTATCTGGAGGGCACTTTAGGTTCTAGATAGATTCTACATGAGATGCTTAGGATTCTGGATAAAATTCTTCCCTATGTTTAGCTGTAGGATAAGCCAGAAAAGCTTTACTTTTTGTGTTCTGCTTAGGAAGATGGATAACAAGCCAAATGTATCCTAGTGACAAAGGCTTGGTGGCAAATGAATGGGTCCCCTCTGGGTGGGGGTAGCCCAGGTCTCGGCCCGTGGCTCAGGCAACAAAGCGCAGGTAAATGTGCAGGCTGTATTCCGGCTCTCCCTCACTCCCGGGCCAGGTGCCCCTGTGCAGTGAACAACTGCCTGTCTGAGTATTTTGGGCAGCTGCTCTTGCTGCTTCCCCAGCCAGGGTGTGGTTGGGGAGAGGAACTCGATTGCTACCTGGTTCCATGTTCTGAGAGAGCGCTGGCAAGCACCACATACCATGAGGAAGGAGTATCCGATCCACAGGCTCCGCCACCCGACCGGGCAGTGGGGGATGGAGACATCCTGACTGTGGACGGCGATGGCCACGGCTGGGGCCTCGCACACAGAGCAGCGGCTGATGTAGGGCTTGATTTCGTCCTCGGCCACGGGCATCATGGGCAGCGGGGCGGTGGTGGACAGCCAGTAGGACTTGTCATTGCGGCTGGCGTAGTAGCAGACGTCCCCAGGATTGCAGTACAGGAAGGGCATGGTGCTGAACCGAGCCAGACAGGAGCCCGCCAGCCCTGCAAAAGGAGGTCCCAGCTGAGTGCAGCTGGACGATGCTCCTCCAGGCGCACCTGGGCTCCCCCACATCAGGGACCTGCCCCAGGGGCCATTGGGAGGGGCTCAGCTGTGCACTGGGGGACCGAGCCAATTCCCATTTTGGGGGAACAGGTTACACTGGCATGTTAGTCCTGCGCTGCTAGATGTTCTCACACACACCTCTGCACTAAGCGGGGTCAGCGGGGGTGGCATCTTTACAAATAGCACCCCAGGTGAGGCCCATGTTTGGGGGTCTTAAAGCACCAGCCCGGAGAAACCCCCAGTGGCAGCCGAGATGAGGGCCCAGCTCATCACACCCCACGGCACCCTCCCAGAAGGACGCTGGCCACTTCCACCTGCAAATAACTATTGTTTCCGGTAAAACATCAGCTCTCCTCAGGCCAGAGGGAACTACTTAGTCCAGCAGGTTCCCTTTCCCATCGGCTGCGCACACGCTCAGGGCCATGCGTGTGCTCCACCTTCAGCAGCTGCTGAGCGCCCAGGCTGCCTCCTTGGCCCTGGTCCCCACCTCTCTTTTAGGCCCTTTCCCTTTGCCCCACTTAAATAAACTTATTCCGGAAGGAGATCACATGCACAGGAATGTGCACACACCGTCGGGGTTCAGCAGGACAGGTTTTCCCACCCGTGGTCCCCACCACAGAGGCCTCAGACGGAGACACCCTCCCCCTGGGCCCCAGCGTTTAATGTCCGTGTGCTTTCAAGACATTTTAATTCCTTCTGGCAACCAGGTCTACTTGAATAAATCCGAGCACACCCTCCCACATATCCATTTTCCTGGGGGTTCTATGTGACCCCCAGGCTCTCATGAGCCCAGCCCGACTGTTTACAGAACTTGGGGCCAAAAGTAAGGAGGTGAAGCAGCTGGTGGCTTCCGGGCAGAGAGGAGCCAGCACAAGGCTGGGTCTCATGGGAGCCCGTGGGAGGCTCCTTGGAGTTAAAGGTAGGTCTCTGTGGTCCTCACCTGAGGGCACCAAAGGCCATTTTAACCCTTTTTGAAACCCCAGGAGAAGCTCATCTGTAGAGGATTCATGAGCCTCACTGTGGCCATTCAGTTTTGACCACCTGCAGCTGGCTGGCCTTGGGGACTGGCGGGTGGTACCTACCCAGGTCCTGGTTGTGGGCTTTCTCCTGGCCTTCAAAGTACAGCAGGCTGTATCCACTCCACAGCTTGTTCATACCCACTGGGCACATGGGCTCCTGGTCTGTCTGGCTGTGCTTCACCAGGAGGTAGCCGATGCCGACGCTGCGGCCGGGCATGCCAGGCAGGCCAGGGGTCCCGGGGCGGCCTGGCTCCCCTAGGGTCCGAAAGGAAAGAGCCGCCTTTTAGCTGCCATGTAGACCTCAGCCCACAGCCCGTGGCTGACAGCACATGGTAACATCTACAGCTGTTGCTTGGCTTTCTCTGGAGGCCCAGGTGCCCGTGGCTCTGCCTTTGTAGACCAGTGTCTCCTGGGGAGGACTTGACCTACATTCTGTGCTCAGTAAGCATGCAATGATGACAGTGAGGGCATTGAACAAGGGCACGGACTCGGCGGTCTCATGCGCTTTTCCCTTGCACTAGTGCTGAGCAAGAACTAGAACACCTGGAAGGGGCCCCAGATGTATCAAAGTCCAGCCTCCCTACAATGGTGGAGTCTACATAAACCTTAGTGCGCAGACCCAACCAATGGGCTCCTCTACCCCCAGCGGCAGGTCTCCCTTTCCTGGATGCTTGGGGAGAGGCAGCTCAATGCACACTTGGGCCATCCTGGGGCTAGAAATACCCACTCAGGAGGCTGGATTCTCCCGTCAGAGGACAGAATGTCTACTCTGCCTTCAACAGGACAACCCTTCAAGTGTTTGACATTAGCTGTCCTGATGGTGCTCCCATGACCTCTCCCCTGCAAGGGCATTTTCACTCTCGCCACTTTCCCTTTCTCATTAGGACATCCCCTCTGCCCTGCGCTGTCTCGGTCTCCTCGCCTGGATGGCTCCTATCTGTCCATGTGCGTCTCCAGATGTGCATCCCCCACGTTACACAATCCGGCCGTGGGTGAGTCCATCCGGAGGGTAGCAGATTGCTGCTTCCTGAGATGTGGGAGCTGATAATGCAGCCTCATACTGTGACGAGCACAGGTGGATGACATCTCAACATTTTTTTTTTTGGCATGACTAGCTATTATTTCTGGCCTATCCCATCCTGCACATGTACAAATAATTTTAAGAAATTAGTAATACAAGACTCCTGTTGATGTAATCGGTGTCTTTCATCTCATTGTCTCAGGCCTTCAGATCTTTACAAATCTTATCTCTCAGGTATGTCAGGTGCTTCCTTCTCAGAGGCACCTGCACAGGCTTCAGAGGAAGGAAAGAAGCCAGCCTGTCCTGAAGGTTCTGTGCCAGGTGCTCTGCTGGGCCCAGGTGCTCTGCTGGGTGTAGGTGTTAGGGCGTGCACCCAGGACCAAGGCTGCAGCGAGGGTCCTGGGAGCTGAGCTGGGGTTTCAGAGCAGAAGGGGTGCAGCCTCTTCTCTCTGCGTGAACTCCCAGCGCTCCTTTACTCCCTCCTTGCACACCACAGTCCATCTGTCAGACCGCGGCGGGCCTGGAAGAAGTCCCTGCCCGCTGTCCCCTTTCATCGTCCATCACTCACCTTCCTGGCCCAGCGGCCCCTGGTGCCCCATGGGCCCCAGGTCTCCTCGGAATCCGGGGTTGGCAGACACACCGCCTCTTCCCTGGGGCCCTGCCTTCCCTGGAGCCCCGCGGAAGCCTGCAGAGTCACCGAAACAGGTGTGAGGGCCACGGGAAGAGAGGCACTGAGGCTTAACAAATGCTTTTCAGTGAGAAAACAGCAGTGAAAACAAAGCAAATAAGACAAGGAGCCTTTCCCTGGTGGCCCTACAGCAGGGCTCCTACCTGGTTCTCCTGGGGGACCCTGGGGTCCCATCTCTCCTTGCATCCCCGGGGGGCCTCTTCTTCCCTGCGGACCCACTGGTCCCGGTTGGATAGTCATCTGCGGGGGGAATCCTGCAATCCCTGGGGATCCCAAAGGACCGGGGGTGCCTGGAAAGGAAAAAGGAAGGCCAGTTGACACGGGGGACCACTTGCTTTTTTGCCCTGATTTCTATCCCATTGTTTACTTGTTGAAACCAACCATGGAGCTTTCTAGAACACTCTTACTTCCTAGAGACGAAGATGGGCAGTAATAACTCATCTAAAAGGCCGCTCAGTGCCTGCCCTTCCAAGAATTTCTTTCTTTCTTTTGTCTTTTTTGTTAATCCTCACCCAAGGATATCTTTTCCATTGATTTTTAGAGAAAGTAAAGGGAGGAAGGAAAGAGGGGAGAGAGAGTGAGAGAGAATCGAACTTGCAATTCAGGTATGTGCCCTTGACCGGGAATCAAACCTGTGACCCTTCAGTGCTTGGCCCAACACTCTAACCAGCAAGCCATACCAGCCGGGTCCCAAGAATTACTTTCCTTCACCCGTGTGAGTGCCTGCAGACCCTATCTTGCTTTCCTCTTTGCACTTGACAAAAGCTGACTGTAGAGCCCCCATGCCCCGAGGGGCAGGAATAGTTCTGGAGGCCACTCCGGGCAGCAGCCGATCTGAGAGGGCGCAGACATGCCGGTGGCCACTTACCTGGGAGTCCTCGTTCTCCTTTGGGTCCCTTGGGGCCTCGGTCGCCCACACTTCCGGTGATTCCTATGTTGCCCATGAATCCTTGCTCACCTCTGGGCCCTTCGAGACAAGGAGGACATTAAGGACACCTGCCTGGGCGGGGGCGCCAGCACCTCTGCCCACTGCTGCCGGCCTCCCCAAGGACAGGACCCCTTCGTGTGAGCAGTTACCTTTTTCTCCCGGGACACCGAACACGCCAGGCCGGCCCTGGGGCCCGGGGTCCCCACCCCATCCTTTGGTCCCTGGGTTTCCTGGAGCCCCAGGGCTCCCCTCTTCGCCTTTGCTTCCGGGAAAAGCAGCAGGCCCCGGTGGCCCCGGGGGGCCTGGATAACCTGTCGACATGAGTCACAAGAAAGGGGGGTTTAAGCAGGAGGAAGGCACCGTCATGGCCATGGGGAGCGGGACCCACAGTGGGGGGGCGGGGGCGGTGGTGGTGGTGGTGGTTGGGGAGCACCCAGGAGGCCAGACAGGAAGCCATCTATGTAGGGGATGGTCTTCAGCAAGTTTGCAACACTGGGCACCTTTTTTCTTTTGATTGTGGTAAAATACAAGTAGCACACATTTATCGTTCTAACCACGTTTCATGGCATTAAGTACATTCATGTTATACAATCATCACCACCATCTCCCCCAGAACTTTTCCATCATCCTAAACAGAAACTCTGTCCCCATTACACACTAACTCCCCTTTCCCCCTCCCCAGCCCCGGCGACCCCCATTCTCCTTTCTGTCTCTGTGAGCTAGACCCTCACACGAGTGGAAGCCCAGAGCTGGGCCTGGTGTGTGGGCCGCAAAGTGCGAAGTGAGAGCCCTGCTTACCTTTCAGGCCAAATATCCCCGCGGCCCCTTGGTCACCAGGTGACCCAGAGATGTTGGAAGGGGGTGTGAACCCTGGAAACCCTTGTTGTCCTGGATTCCCAACTGGGCCTCGTTCCCCTGAGGAGGGAAACAGGAGGGGTTGCTGTTAGTTTCGGCATCGACTTCTTCATGTGCTGTTTCCCCGCCCACTATCACCTGTCCAGGAGCACAGCCCAGGAGAGGCGGTGACGAAGGGAACGCCGAGCACAGTTCTTGGGGTGGGTAGAGGGAGGCAGTGGCCTTGGGGCCCCCACTTCCACCAGCCCCGTCTGCTGCTGAGAGGGTCCCTTGGACCCACCTCTGCTTGGATCTCATTCTCACAGGAGGCTACTTGCTCAGAGACTGCCTCACT
>NW_005371371.1:2231225-2244735 GCF_000412655.1 Myotis brandtii
CCTGCCTGGGCGGCATCACCTGAGCAGTGAGGTCTGCTGGCTCCGCCAGCAATTGTGATGGGACAGAAGTTTCCAGTATTGGCAAGAGGAAGCCTCTGGACCACCTTGACATTTTTAGTTCTCCCTGTGGCTACTTCAGTGTCTTGGGTCCCACTATGGACAGAGCCCATCCTCATTGCTCACAGATTCTGTACTTGCATTTGGCCTGTGCACTAAGGTTTATGGTGACTCTAAATCAATCCTCGCGGCACTCCTGGACAAGCAGGAGAGGCAGGAAATTTCAGTCCCTGCTGAGGTCCTCATGTAACTCAGTGTAAACAAGGATCCCTTTATGTCTATTTAGTGCCACGATTTTTGCATGTTTGTGCTTCTTGTTGGTGATTTCACTGTTTACACTGGTCCCCAAGCACAGTGCCAAAGTGCTGTCTGGTGTTCCTAAGCTCAGGTGCCTCACGTGGAAAACGTGTTAGGCCCTGGCCAGGTGGCTCAGTTGGTTGGAGCATCGTCCCATGCACTGAAAGGTTGTGGGTTTGATCCCTGGTGGGGGTGTGTGTGAGGGGCAAGCAATCAATGTTTCTCTCCCACATCCATCTGTCTGTCTGTCTCTTTCCCCCTCTCCCTTCCTCTCTCTAAAAAAAAATAAAATAAAAAAATTCAATAAAAACATATCTCTCCGGTGAGGATAAAAAATATATATATTCAAAACAAACAAACAAAAAGGAAACGTATGTTAGATGAGCTTCCTTCAGGCATGAGTTATAGGGCTGATGGCATGAGGTCAATGTTAATCCATCAACAATTTATATTGAATAAGGTGCCTTTCACCAGAAAGATACATAAAACAAAGTTATGATTTGATCAGTGGATGAATATGTGAATGGGGCTTGCAGGAACCAAACCCTGCACTCCCACTAGAAGCAATGGTTCGGTATTCCTTAATTCAGTGTTTGCAGCAATTTTATAGAGCACAACTCCTGCAAGTAGCAAGAATCGACTGCATTTAGGTCAAAGGCTGGAGCCCTTCGGCACCAATCGAGGACAGACCCTGGAGGGCAATCCTCACCTAAGGATTGTCTGTGGGCATCATATCCCTCCCTGTGCTTTCGCCAGCACAACATTTTATGGGTGCTCTTCTGTGCCAGGTGGGCATGGCTGTTGCCCAGGCAGTGGCAAGACAAATGGCCAGCAGGGACGGGGACTAGTTTCTCCTCCAATTGTCCTGTGAGTATTTGTTTTGCCTTAAGGTCTGGGGACTCAGGTTAGTACTAGAACGCCGCAAAAAAATCAGAACGCCACAGTCTCCAGGTCCATCATCTCTATGTAGAGGGAAGAGTGAGCTGGGACCACACAGTGATGATCTGTGAGACAGTGGTCTCTTGTGTCCCCCACGTGGCTTCATGACTAATCCCGATTCATCAGCAACATGAAGAGACTTTCACATTGGGAGGGTCTGGCGCCAAGCACAGGGGACAGGATACTGTTTCTGCAAATTCCGGGTGGTACAAAGCGCGTGCCGGGAGAAGCGTTTAGAGAGGTGTTGTCTTGGTCTCACTAGTTACAGGCAATAAGCAAGCGCGTTTACTTGATCAAGGGGATTAATTAGCCGCCATCTGGAGTTTAATATAAATTGACACCAACTGAGCTGCTTCTAACTATTGTCACAAAGGAACTGAAAGAGATGGTGAGTGGCAGTGACTAACGGCAAAACTCTTGGGTTAGAAGCTCCACATTGGCCAGATTCCCAAGAAAACATACTGAAAACATACTAACTACAGTGACTAGGCCTCCCTTACTGGGGACAGGATATGAGCACGAGTTAGTTTGCTGCAATCAGGGTCAAAATAACTCTGTTTCCTCTGTGGCCCCCACGAATGTTCCTCAGTATTGAAATAAAAGCCCTGCCTAATGCAAGATCGCCGAAAGGCCATTTTGTAAAACTCATAGGCAAATCCTGATCCGAAGTCCGAACATCAGCTGTAGAAATAATTGAGGCTGCAAATTGGAGCTTCGGAAACTCCTGCAGATTGACATTATTTCCCGACACTTAGAGAAGAGTGCGGGTCCTGACCAGCCATTGGTGAATGTCACCCCTGAAAGTCACCATTCCCTCTCCCCAGCGGCCCGGTGGGCAGAGTGAAGGGTCTGCTCCAGCCTCCAGGACCACTCAGAAGCCACCTGTCACTGGGCTACTGTGACTTTCATGCAGGACGAGGACTTCGTGAGGGGACAACAGCTTTAGAAAAGAGTCACTATGCTTCAGGGCTGTTTGGGAGCCTGAGATATGTTCAAGGTCCCCTTGACAGAGTGCAGGGAGCTACACAATACATGAAAAGAGTTCTGAGAAACTGATGCTGCCCCGGTGAACACGTAATAGGACCCTTCCAGGTAATTTCGGGATATCCTTGAGCACGTGTAACTTCTTCAACAGAGGTCCAACGGAGTTACAGTTTCACACTATTAACCTTGAACCAATATTGAGCCAGGCATTTAGCCGACATATACGCACAGGAATGAAAGCAAGCTAGTTCCTGCTCTTGTGTCCTCTCTCTCTGGTCAGCTGCAGAGTCTGAACAGCATGCTGTGTAAATCGGATGTTAATACATGCCGTGTGATACCGGTCACGATACTGTGATGCTGTGTGAGCGCGGGCTATGGCCAGGATTGTGTGCACCGTGTGGAACTGAGGTCTCTCACTTCCTCCCAGGCTGGGTCTCATCTCCATCCTCAAGGGATTTTTTTCTAACCCCATTCAGAGGGCAGATGGGTGACCCGACAAGCATGACTTCACATCTCTCCCACTCTGGCCACCCAACAGCATATCGGGTTCTGGTTATGCAGATGGTAATGTTGGAAGTGTCTGGCCTCACCTGGAATTCCTTGCTCCCCCTTTTGTCCCGGGGCTCCGCTAGGACCCGGCAGGGTGTTGGCCTCTCCTGGCTCACCCCTGTCTCCAGCAGGACCTGGGAAACCCGGGTCTCCGTGGATGTCTGCACCTGTAGAGGGTTAAGCAGTGGGACGTCAGCATCTTCAACCACGCCACGTTAACCTTCACAAGTAAAGGAACAGTACTGCCCTTCTGTGAGACTCACACATGGAAAACCGGAAGTCAGCGGCATCAATCTCAGTTTGTTACGTGGCCTCAGTGTCCCACAACCTGAGGCTGGCACATCATTGCTCTGAACTGAACTGTCTCCCCAGCATGCATATGTTGAAGGCCTCATTTCCAATGTGATGGTTTTTGGAGGTGGGGCCTCTGGGAGATGATTCAATGTAGATGAGGTCAAGAGGATGGGTCCCAGGATGGGATGTGTTCTTATTAGAGACCCCAGAGAGTGTGTTCCCTCTCCCCACCAGGTAGGGAGAAGGTGGCCATGTACAAGCCAGGAAGAGGACCCGCACCAGGACTCGACTGTACCAATGCTCAGATCTCAGACCTCCAGTCCCCAGAACTGTGAGGAATAACTGTCATTTGAGCCCCCCTCCCCACCCCACCCCCAGTCTGTGGTGTTTTGTTATAGCAGCTCAAGCTGACTAAGACAGCAGGATCCGTTTCAAAGCACAAGGAAAGCCCCACCACAGGCTGGGCCCCAGCTGCCTTCCCTGTGCCAATGAAATGAAAGATTACAGATGCTGCTGAAAAAGCGAGCACACCATTTGTTTCTCCCTCTAAAAGCCCGATGGTCCTGTTCAACACAATGTCTGACTTAAGGGGATGGATTCTTAGGGATCCCATCTCAGTGTCTTTAGAACCACAGGGACCCTGAGTCCACAGGGCCTCAGGGATGATCAAACAGTCCTCACGGAGCAGTCCTGCTCTCTGAACTCCCCCCACCACACCTGGTATCCTAGATGGCCCTCCCAGCCCTCCCCTTGCCCCTGTCCCCGAGTAGTTGCAAGGGCCATGGGTACCTGGGGATCCGGGAAAGCCTTTGGTGCCTGGCAAGCCGTCTAATCCCCCGATGCCTCGGCTGCCCGCTGAACCTGTGTGGGTTTCACTCATGGTTATTTCATGCATGGGAGAGCAAAGAAAGAAACCCTTAAGATAATTCAACATGTTTTCATTTGCTATAATACGGTCACCCATCCAATTTATTCAAAAGCCCCACAAACAGGAAGCAGTTCAGCATACAATCTGACATGTGCTTTTATGTCACCTGAGAGAACCATTTAACGTAAAGATTGATTTCCTAAAATCCTTACAGACTCGTTAGAGCCGGGAGGGAACTGGGAAGTGGTGCATTCCGTTCCTCTCCTTGGAGCTTGAGTCATTAGACATATTTGGTTTGTGAAAATTGCCTGGAACCAGTAGCCTGGCATTAGTTCCAATCCCTCTGGATTCTCAAGGACAAACATTTCTAAAGTAGGATGCAGAAGCCCGGCCAGCACAGCTCAGTGGTTGATCATCAACTTATGAACCAGGAGGTCAGGGTTCAATTCCTGGTCAGGGCACATGCCTGGGTTGCAGGCTCGATCCCCATTAGGGGACGTGCAGGAGGCAGCCAAGCAATGATTCTCATCATCGATGTTTCTATCTTTCTCTCCCTTTTCCTTCCTCTCTGAAATCAATAAAAATATATTTAAAGTAGGACACAGGACACAGGTGGCAATTCTTCCTGTGGTGTGGACAGTGAGTATGGAGGTGGGTGGGTCACCTTGAATACTGAGCAACAGAGCAGGTGGGGGCCTGTCCCTGACCAAGGCCTGCCCAGCATGGAGGGCTTGTCCCTGGAGCAGTGGCCTGTCCAGGTCAGGCTGCATAACTCTCTAAAATCTCGCCACGGGTTCCACTGGTCCTTGATCAGTGGGAGGCTGGGAAGCCTGTGGAGGAACAGCGTGGTGTCTGTGTCCTGCCCCCCCCCCCTTGCCCCCCCGTTCCCTCTGGACTGCCCGTGACCTGACTGGGGAGTGGGCCTTGAGGCTTCTGGGCAGTTTTCATTCATCATTCTGGGGAGCAAAGCACTTCTCTGCACACTGGCATATCTGTCTTTTTTACCAATGGGCTTGGACAACTGCAAATCCTGTTCCCGATGTGTTTTGTGTGGACAGTAAACCACACACACACACACCTGCCTTTTATCTCACATGGTCTTGGAGAAAACAGCGTGGAGGGAGGCTAGCCTGGCTAACGGTGCCTCTCCTCCACTGGCGCATCTGTTCTTGAACCATTGTGCGCTTGTGTCTGTGAAGGGAGGGATTGTCTTACCTGGTAAGCCCGGAACACCTGGCCAGCCATAATCTCCTTTGGTGCCGGGCACTCCGGCCCGGCCAGGGTCTCCTTGTGGTCCCTGCTGGCCTGTCAGTCCTGGGAAGCCTGGGGGAGGGGGACACATCCATAAGTCAGACACAGGAACCCTGAGGACCCTGGGAGAGCGTTACCTGCCCAGCCTCAGGGCCTGCCTGCAGGGGGCACGAGGGGGTGCTTGGGAAAGAACCAGCTTCCCTTCAAGCAGGGAATGGATGTGGCTTGGACCCTACACTGAAGTTCAGCGGGGTTAGCTCAGCCTTGCCAAAGAGAGAACAGCTTGTGTTTTCTTATTCTCATCCTATCTTCCAAACAGAAGTTTGGAGAGAACCCACGAAACCAGCCCTGGAGGATTAGCCTGTCAGAATCACGGGTCCTGGGCAGAAGCAAACAAAGCAAAAGCAGTAATAAGCCAAGAAGCACAAAACTAGTTCACTGTTTGCTTCTGGTCATTAACTTGGGATCCCCAAAGGAATTTCTGCATATTCAAATTCATGGACGAGATCCCAGAACAAGAACCTAGGCTGTGTTTATGGAGAGACAGACACTGGGCCACACCCCCCCTCCACTGCTCCCCTGTGCGTCCCCCACAGCCAGGTTGGTTGTTTCTGCGTATTTGACCCGAGGTGAATGGGCAACACGTAAGAGCAAGCTTCCTCGGGTGAAGTGCGATCCTAGCAGACAACTCCTTCCTTGGTGAGATTGACTGCCTTTGTTCTGGGGTTTTGGAGATTGGGGGGCTCAGCCATATTCTGCCTCACTGGCCGCTGAACCATCAAGCCATGCCCAGGGGAGTGCGTGCGCTGGAGGAAGGCTGCGTGACTACAGGAGACTTTACCTGCTTGCCCGACAACTCCGGGAGAGCCATGGGCTCCTGCTGTGCCCGTTATCCCGGGGAAGCCGATGTCACCTGCTGTTCCTTTCTCTCCAAAGAATCCCTTTAGACCTGTAACCACAGATTTGCTGCTTGGAACAAACCATCGGCATTGCATTGAACTGGGGCTTCATGCTTGTACGGTTCAAGGGAATGCGAGTTAAAGGATGCTGCCATCCCACACTTTGTACTTCTGTTGTGAATGGGGTTAGCTAACATGTTCCTTCATCAACGGACTTTTTACCTAGTTCTTCCCTCTGAGCCTGTGATCAGCAGCCTCCAAGCCGGCACCCAGGGGTCCTCACGCTCTGGTGTTCACACCCTCATGTAGTTCCCTCCCACACTGAATGGGCTGAATTGTGTCACCACCGGGATACTGTGGACATCACAGTGTGTCACTTCAAGCTTAGGACATAATATTCTTCCTTGCTTTCACTTTGTCACTTTGCTTGCTGGGGAGGAAGCCAGCTGCCATGTTGTGAGGACACTCAAGCAGCTCTGAGGCCCTCGTGTTGAGGAACGGAGGCCTCCCACCAAGAGCTGTGTGAGAGCACCATCTTGGAGGAGGATTCTCCAGCCCCAATCCAGCCTTCGGATGATGTAGCCCTGCCGATGTCAGACTGGAATCTCATGGGAGACTGTGGGTCAGAACCACCTTGTTCCCGAATTCCTGGCTCTCAGAAAATGTATGAGATAATACTTGCTTGTTGATGTTCCAAGCCACTGCATTTTGGGTACCTTGTTAAGCATCAATAGATAACTAATCAGAGCCCTTATCAGAGTTGCTTTTAATGCGTGATGTGCAATGGAAACCTGGGGAATTTGTTAAACATGCAGATGTTTGAGTTTCTCCCAAAGGTGACTTGGCAGGTCTGGGGGAAGGCCTAGAATCTGCATTTTAACAAGCACCTCAGGTCATTTGGAGGTGGTCTTGGACAGACATAAAGAAGTGCTACCTTCATGCTAGTGACAATGTTCTGTCAAATGCTGTGGTGATTTCTGGTACGCTGGGATTTTGAAAACTTCAGACCAATGTGAATTCCACACAATCACTTTTGTCCAGTGTCTTCTTAAATCTATGAGGCTATGGCTTAGACAAAATACTGTTGTTGTTGTTGTCTTAAAGAAAAACCACCTAAGAAGTTCTGCTTATTTTCTATTGATTCTTTTACTATTTTGAAAATCTGCTCAAACCCCTATGTACCCTGTTCATCTTCTTTCATACACCTTGGCCATCATCTCCACCCAAACTGAGGGAGTCTAATGTAGCTTGTTGCTTCATCCTCTGAGAGACCAAGTCTGGTCCCAGGCTTTCCAGTGCCTGTCACATGTGGGAGCTGATCTGACCCAGGACTCCAAATCCACTCCCTCTGTCACATAGGCCAGGCTCTGTAGCTGATCCCACTTAGGCACACACCTCACTTGTCTTAGGGTAAATGGAACACCCCCAAGGATGGCTGATACAACAGTCACTGCCTCCCTGCCCCTGGCGATGGACAGGGTGTGAGGTTCTATTTCCTGGGCCCACAGTTTAACTAAAACTTAAACACTCAAGGGTAACAACCATTATTTTTGGGGAAAAGCAACTTCTCTTCCCTGACACATTTTCAGTTGTACACATGAGGTCATTAGTGACACGTGATGGCAAAGGTCTCGCATTTCTGCTGTTTTAAACCAAACTGCCAAAGTATAATTATTTAGGACAGGAGATTTAGTCAAGCAAGAGCCAGAAGGCTCAGCAGCCCGGGGTACCCTGTGACTGAAAAGAAAGCCATCGGGAGACCAAATTATAGATCCACGTGAGTCCAGAGAGGCTCGTCGATGAGGCTGCCTATTCCCGACTGGTGGTCCTCTGATCCCATGCTAGACTGAATACTTCTTTCGTATCTGCAGCTCTTTCTAGTTTCTAGATAAAGAACCAGCTCAGCATCTTCCCATTGGCCAATCACATGAACAGACTCCCCCTCAACCAGGATTATCCCTAGAAAGACTTGGGGCTCCAGGCAGCTTAAGCAGTGTGAGGTCCCCCAAGATAAAATTTCCAGAAGAAGACATCATTCTACCAAAAGTCCCTTGGGGTCTGATTATATGCAAGAATTCTGACTTTGGACTTCAGGAATGCTCAGAGAGGCGTGACCTCACATGAGGCCCCCCAGTGCACACAGGGCCAGGGGCTACCCCTTCTTGTCTTACTCAAGAGATGGGCACGACTCCCACTGACCTTTCACTGTTTACAAGAAGCTCCAGTCACCCTATCATCTGCTCACACCCTATAATGTGCCCTGGGAGCCAGGCTCTGCTTCTTCATGAGTCTCACTCGATGGACCATATAAAATGTTGATTTATGAGTGTTGATTCTGGCTACTTTCCCTTTCAGTGAGAGCCAGAGAGAGGTTCCTTGACTTTGTCTTCAGCTTTAATTTAATGAAGAATTCAGTCTCCCTTGCACACTGGGCTGGAAGACCTCAAACCATTCCCTCCAGCATGATCTATAATGCTTACCAAATAGTGATAGATTTGGCAAGCCAGCTCATATGTGACAGCACAAAGGGTCAGGGCTGTTGTTGAGAGGAAGAGATGGAGAATGACTTAGGTACCTGGTGTTCCAATGGCACCCTGTTCCCCCTTCAGGCCCGGGCTTCCTGGTAAATTTATAGTGTCTCCAACATCACCTGTTAGGTGCAAAAAAGATGGTTGGGAACAGGTGGTTAGTTTGGTAACTTCTGTCGTGCTACGTCCTTAATAAGAACAATGCTTCACAATAACTAATGGCGCCTGCAGATCTGACATCACCGCAGCTCCCCAGAGTGCTCTGGGTGTGGATGCCCCCTTTCCCCGCCCAAGCGACACTCACCAAAATCACCCGTGCGGCCGCTCTCGCCATAAAGACCTGTTGTCCCTGGAGCACCCTTGTCACCCTAGAGTCAAACATAAAATGATCTTAAAAGGCTGTTCATGAAATAAGTTTGTAATTTTGAAGGTTAGTGTACCCAACGATTTGGTATGCCAAAAACAACACCCAAAGTTTGGGATGCCATCATTTTATAGAAAACCCCTGAAGTTTTTTAAGAAGGTGGTTTGCTTACCCCTTCTTATTAAATGTAGTAAAATGAAACAGGGTTGACAGCTTTATTGAAATTAGTAACATCACTGGTGCAGATCATGGTCGTGATGGTGGTGAGAATAACCATGCTGATTGCAATCTCACCCTAGGAGCCTGATTTTTTTTTTTTTTAAATCCTCACTGGAGGATGTGCTTTTATTGATTTTTTTTAGAGAGAGAGAGACATCCATTGGTTGCCTGCCTCCTGTACACGCCCAACAGGGGATCACTGGCCTGAAACCTTGGTATGTACCCTGACTGGGAATCGAACCCACAAACTTGGTGCACAGGATGATACTCCAACCACTGAAGCCACCTGGCTAGGGCATCAAGAGCTTTTTAAGCCTCACAACAACCCTATGAAGCAGATGCTATTGACAGGTGAGGAAACTGAGACACAGATAGGTTAATATTATGCTCAAGGTCACTCAGCTACTAAGGGGCAGAATTGGGATACTGATTTGGGCTGCCTGATTCTCAAACTTGCTCTCTATTACATGGCTGTGCACATCCATCTATGGAGAGAGTGGGATTTCTTCTAAGCAATGTTTGTTGTTGATACTGAGATTGGGGTGATGTCTGAATTACTCTGTGACTCCAAAGAAAACATGGTTTTCTTCCCTGAAGTGCCTCCACCTCACGGGGAGGGTGGGTGTTCTTGTCTACCTTACTCCCTCTGGTTTCTATTTTAGCATCAACCTGTGACTTCAGAACTGCCCTTTCCTAGCATGGCTTAACTTGCGCCTCTAAATTATTAATGAAGCCCCATTCTGTGGGAGGAGAGGGAGGATGTGCCAGAGGCTATACCCTTGCTGAGACAACGCTCTAGTTTTCTTTCTTGCAGCTTGCTTTATTAAAACATGACTTATATACAGCGCCATACACTCATCTTAGATGTTCAATGAATTCTTACTCATATGATACCCAGATAAACATAGAGAACATTCAGCACTCTAGAAAGTTCCTTGGTGCCCTTTCCTACTCAACCATCCTGCCTCTCTTCTGATTTGCCTCTATCAAGTAGTCTTGTCATAAAAATGGAATTGTATCGTATGTTTCTGGTTTATTTCGTTCAACATAAAAACTGAGACTTATTTGTGTTTTTGCACTTATCAATCATTCTCATTTTACTCCTGTGCACTAGTCCACTGTCTGAAGGTACCATGTTTATTTATTCTGTTTCCTGTTGATGTTTCCCAGTTCTTGACCACCATGGCTAAAGCTGCTGGGAACGTGGAAACTGACCCGACTAGCTGCACACAAGAATGATTCAGCACTGGGTTTTCGGTCCTGATGTCACATATATGCTCGAGTTTAGAGCTCGAATCTCTAGAAATTCAGTTTTGTCCTCTAGGTTCCCATGAAGAAATCCAGACACCGTGCTTCATCCAATAGGAAATCATGAAAGGGCAGCGGGGCCTGGGCGGCCCCAACCGCCACGGTGTCGAATGAGCACAGCATTTCCTTACACTGACGCAGGGGCCCACACAGCCCTGGACCCGTGCCTTGGCCACTCATACACCGTAAATGCTGCCCACGGCACTCTGGCCAACAAGCAAGGGGAGAGGAGTTGACAAGAAGACGTGGAGTAAAAGGCACTCACCCTACTTCCTACGAAACCTGGAAACCCAGTAATTCCAGGGGAGCCTGGCACACCAGGGAATCCTGGCACACCAGGCAGGCCGGGAACTCCGATGTCTCCTTTCACTCCTTTGATGTAGCCGGGCCTTCCAGGCAACCCAGGGATGCCTGATATCCCAGGGACCCCTGGCATTCCCGGAACACCTGCAGGAAGACCCCGAGTGTCACGCTCTGGTGCTCCCCCTTCCAGGCTTTAAAGTTTGCCATCCCAAGTGCTGCAAGTCTTAAAATTGGAGGCAAGGTGAATCAGGCCTCGAAGAACCACCCGAGAGCCCAGGCGGGGAGATGTCAGGGTATCAGAAGGGCCGGAACACAGTGAAGGCTGGTGTGGGCCCAGGGGTGTTGGTGGTGCAGAAGCTGCTGCCCCTTCAGACTGGAGAGGCAGGGGTGGGCACAGGGGAAAGGGGGTTTGGGCAGAGAGGGATGGGACCCCAGACCTGACAGCTCAGAGGCCAGACTGGATCTTTGGATGCCACCTCACCTTTTAATCCCAGGTAGCCCTTCAATCCCATAGGTCCTACATCCCCTTTCTCCCCTTTAAGGTGTTTAATTTCTTCATCGATGCGGGGAGGCGGTCCTGGGGGACCCTGTTCCCCCCGGCTTCCTGGAAGGGAAGAGAATGCAATCATTTCACTTGACCTCTGGACCAGGCATAAACACCAGGCGGAGCTGTCCTTCAGAACCTGAGCCCAGAGAGGCTCTGAGTGGAGGGGTGGCATGCGTCCCTGGCTTGGAGCCTGTGCACTGGGGTGAAGGGCTCGGACAGACACACCCCTGTCTTCTCCCTGCCCCCACGCCTCTCTATAATGGAGGTGTGGGCACAGAGCACATCGGGACAGAGGGACCTGCTCCCCTAACAGTGCTGCCAGGCAATGCAGGGATGAGTGTGACGGTAACACAAAACATGAGGGAAGGTTATGTATTCACACTCTGGTGAGACAGCGATCAAACATGATCACGAGGAGAGACACCAGCTCAATCCTTTTTTGTGGGCATCAGCTGGGCCTCAGAACCCACGGCAGGTCAGCCAGAGCTGGGAGGTCTCAGGACTATGCAGGTAGGGTGTTGCAAGGGAACTTGTGAGGGGTTACTACACTGGCCAGGGGGTCTGGAAGGCTGTGGACAAGTCAGAGAATTGTGCCACAAGGTTCAGGCTGAGAATGTCCCAGAATCTGTGTTCACTGAATGGAGGGCAGCAGGTCAGGGAGATTCAGCCGAACGGAAAGAACGCAGTTTCATTCACTGGACATTTACTGAGTCTGTAGCACAGGGCTAGATATGGAGGGGAACAGAGGTGCTATAAACTGTTCCGGTCCTCCGACAGCTTGCTGTCTAGTGGCGGGAAGGGGCCCCCACGGTCTACTTCATTCCAAGGAGGCTGGAAGGGGCGGGGTAGTGGAGTCGGAAAGAAAATGGCACAGAATCCAAGTGTAACTTCATTTAAAAATATCAGTTTTTTTTGCCGAAGCCGGTTTGGCTCAGTGGATAGAGCGTCGGCCTGCGGACTGAAGGGTCCCGGGTTCGATTCCGGTCAAGGGCATGTGCCTGGGTTGCGGGCACATCCCCAGTGGGAGATGTACAGGAGGCAGCTGATCGATGTTTCTCTCTCATCGATGTTTCTAACTCTCTATCTCTCTCCCTTCCTCTCTGTAAAAAATTAATAAAAATATATTTTAAAAAAAATATCAGTTTTTGCTCAGTGACCTGTAAACCCCCAGTTAACATGAAGATTATTTGAAAATTTAAGTGTGAGTAGGAAGCCTGGAAAATGTAGTACTCTACCTAGACTGTAATTTCTATGTTTCTAAGAATTTGTAAACGTTTTAACTTTTTGAAGAGTTACATTCAATTTCTGAAAAACAGCTTGATTGAGATATAATTTACATACCATGCAATCCACTCATTTAAAGAGAACAATTCAATGGTTTTTAATGTGCTCACAGTTGTGCAACCATCACCACCATCTAACTTTAGACTATCATCATCACTCCTAAAAGCAATCCCGTGCCCATTAACAGCCATTCCCCAACTATTCCCTAGCCCTAGTTTTTATTAGTTTGTGCCTGGCTTTTGGGGTTTCTAAAAGGTTGGTTCTGGGCAGTGTTATGCCCCCATGAACGTGAGTGTCAACCCCGTGGGAAAGACCTTCAGAGAAGTAGGCATACCTTTGCCACCTGGCAACCCAGTTGGGCCCTTTGGCCCCGGAACGCCAAACCTTCCAGGCTCTCCTTTGTGTCCCGGCAGCCCGGGTCTTCCTTGCACCCCAAGCAGGCCCTGGAAACCATCCATCCCAGGTGAACCTCTAAGACCTGCGGAGCGAACAAGCAAAGCCCTGAGTTAGGCATGGATAAAGGCACGGCTATTTCAATCTCACTCGTCTGTGACATTCCCATGTGACTCATGTGAGAATATGCTAAGATTCTTGACCTAAAATAGGGATTTGCGGATACCATTTCCCAAGAGGCTTGCCTGCTGACCTACTTCAGACTGAGGGGTACAGAAGCAGCCCATCTGCCCTCTGGCCACTGGGGAGAAGGCGAAGGCAAATGAACAGTGGTCAGGCACAAAGACGCCAGGAAAAGTACGCGGAGTCCTAGGTCTGAGGGCCCACGGAGAAGAGGTGCAAAAGGGCACTAGAATTAACATGTGT
>NW_005371371.1:2244767-2247975 GCF_000412655.1 Myotis brandtii
CAGCATGGGGTCTGGCCGAGAACCATGGGAAGGTCAGACCACTCTGTCTCTGGCAACAGTCCATGGCCAGAGGGCTGCACTTCTAGATAAGCTGTTCTCAGTTACATGCAAATAAACCGATGCTGGCGACCAAGGCAGGCCCTTTGTTTTGGTTCTGTTTGCCAGCCAGGCACTGGGTCTGAATCCAGTCTCCACAGATTTCTGCGGATGATAATAAGTCCTGTGCCTCAGGCAGTCGCTCTCTGGTAAGTTAAGAAATCAGCATTTTGGGCACATCGGCCACGCCCACCTAAGCAGCATCAGCCGGTTTTCCCAGTGTCTGAGGCCTCCAGGGCCAGGAGTCTCCAGGCTCCAGCCTGTAGGCATGTGGATGTCTTCCCCTGGCAGAGCTGTCCCATGTCCACGTGTAACCTGCCCAACCCCCTGTGAGGGAATTCCTCGTCATGGTGTACAGTTACCTTTTGGCCCAGGGGTACCAGGCATTCCGGCCATTCCTTTAAAGCCAGGGTTTCCTGGAGGACCAGTCTCACCCAACAGACCAGGGTCGCCTCTGTCACCGGGGACACCTTTCATGCCCAAAGGGCCAGGGACACCTGCATCACCTGGTTCCCCTCTTTCTCCAGGCAGACCTGTCCAAGGGAGGGGAGAGAAAAATAACCTGGATGGACACACCACGTACAGAGAGAATGCCTTTCACGATATGCTTAAATTACAAAAACTTATTGGATAAGAAACACTTCTTGGAAGGAAAACGTGAAACTATAACTATAAAGGTGAGTTTTAAAGGTGTGGCCAGAGTCTGTAGAAAACCCACAGGGCTGGCCTTTCTAAAGAGGTCTTTCTCCGAAAGCTGGAGGCGAATGTGGCTTCTCCCCGAATCTGACTTTCTCCACTTGAGCCTCTTGCCTTTGGAACCCAAAGGCGCGGGGAGCTAGAGCGGTGAAATACCAGGCGGGTACAGGGGGCTCTGCCAACTCTAAGTCAGGATGTGGTCCCATAGGCTACTCCCCGCTGCCTGTCCCTCTTGGCCATGGCAGCTCAGCCTGGGGATTAAGTTCTAGGGGAGGACTTGCCCCTGCCCACTTGGCTGCTCCCGCCTTCCCCTCCCCTTTCTCCTGCTCCCACCTCATTATCTCATTAGGGCGCCCATTGCTGCCCAGCTCAGCCTCTCCATCTCCTGCCACACAACTGCCAGCTTTCTGAACGCAGCTTCCGTTAAAACCCCAGCAGCTCCCTTGCCTAGGGGATCTGACTCCTTAGCTTGGCATTCAAGGCCTTCTACACTGGGGCCCGATCTCCCTCTCCAGACCACCAGTCCCCTTCTCAGACTAAGCTCTCCCCAGCCAGTTTAGGGGATCGCAGTGCCAAAGCTTTCCTTGGGCATTCCCACCTCTGCCTGCCCATCTTCCATGCCTGGCTCATCTCCTCTCCTTCTACCAGGATGGGTCCAGCCTGCCTAGCTCCCCTGCCCCTGAGAAACCGGGTGCCTCAGGATCTGGTCACCCCACTGGCTGGCTCTGGCCAAACGCAAGCCTTTTATGTGTATAATTCTCTCCCCATTGAACTGTAGGCTCCTTTAGGGCAGGGCACTCGTATGGATTTTTACAAGCCACACAACGCTCTGTATTTAGATAGTGTTCCATGTTTGAGAACTGCTGAGGCCTGTGAATGCTGATGCAGAAGGCCCGAAACCTCCTGCCCAGGGTTTCTGGTACCGTAAAACCAGCGGGTAGCTCGGTGCCCAGAGCATCTGCCCCACCTGAGTGGAGCCTCAGTTTTTGGACACAGTTAGTTAGCCAAGGCTACTCACGGGGATCCATGGGCCTGTGTGAAGGGAAGCGTCTGGCTTATACCTGGTTCCCTAGTGTTGACCAGTTATGGTCCTGGACAAAGCTGTCACCTGACTACAGCAACTCGGAGAACTAGGGTCACTCTGGATGGTGCCTGATCGACACATGAGCCTGACTTCTGTTGGCACCACCAAGGCCACCTCCCAGCCTCTCTGGGGACGCAGGGAGAAGGCAGCCATCTATCAGCCAAGGACAGAGGCCTCGGGAGGAATCAGCCCTGCCGACACCGTAATGTTGGACCCCCAGCTTCCAGAACTGTGAGAGGATACCTTTCTGTCATTTAGGCGATGCAGTGTAGGTGCTTTCAGAACCCTTGCAGCTCCTGGAGAGGTGTGGGGGTCCTTGGAGCAGTTGGAGAACTCCCCAGGGGTGGGGTGGGGGTTTGTTTAGGCGTCAGTGCAAGTGAGGCTCCGACCCCTTGATGGGAGGGTGGGATTCTTACCTTCATGGCCGATGGAGCCTGGCAGCCCCAAGGGCCCCTCCTGGCCAGGAGACCCAGGGTAGCCATGCTGTCCTGGTGGCCCGGGCAGTCCTGGTTTCCCTAGAGGCCCTGGGAAACCTAGCTGACCCTTTGGGCCCAGCATTCCTGGCATCCCTTGGCTTCCTGCAACAATCGAGACAAGAGTCGTGAGGCCAATCCCATAGGTATTGTCCATCTACATCCTTAGAATTGTTCTCTAAAAACAGGACTTAATTTTTTTCTGGATTGTAGGAACTCTGGGAAATACAAAGAAGTACAAAAGTTAAGGTCAAAGGAACTCACGCCATTACCTGGAGATACTTACTAACATCTTGGTATATATCCTTCTGGCCTTTTTTCTATTCACATACATATACCCAGAAATAGATGTTTTACGAAACTGACATCACACTATAAGTAACATTTGAATTTAGCTTTTTTTCACTTGGCATTTTATTTTGAGCATTTTGACACCTTAAAAATACTCTTTACAAGCATGTTAAATGGCTACATGAATAATATCCCAGCACATACACACATCTGTGCCCATGTTGTCAGTTATTTCTTTAGGAACGAGTCCTAGAAATCAACTTAATGTGTCAAAGCAAACGTGAACTTGATGGTTTTCTCTCCACACCATCACACAGCTCTCAGCACGCCTGCCCAAAGCGTTTTCCTCCCACTGCTTTCTGGAATGAGGGCTGACATTTGCTGGGGTCCAACCCCAGCAGGTCCAGGGGTCCCCAAAGGTGTGGACGAAGTCAGCGAAGAAGGAATGACATGGAGGCAGCGTTCAGTTGATCAGCATAGCAAGGTTCTCCCGCCAGATTCTGTAGCCATGTTTCTCTCGCTAGGTTCTCCTGCCATGTTCTGTCAAGTTTCTCCACCCAGGTTCAGT